>NW_009227039.1:4377-17622 GCF_000690835.1 Fulmarus glacialis | reverse complement strand
GAAAGAGTGCCCTTTGATAAAATTTCACAGCACTAAAGTCTGATTATCTGAATGATTTTTGAAACCTCTTTGAAAACAACTTGGGGAGGGAGGGGAATATTCCTTTTTGCTGTAACTTGGGAAATAGATGATTTTCTAAGAATTGTGAAATAGTAGCTCAATATTGTTTAACTTACTGATGCTATGAATTGACAGAGATTGTGTTAGTCAAACTAGTAAGTGCTCGGTCAAAATAACCACCGTTTCAAAGGTACATCTGCTCCTTGGGAACCCCAGGTTGGGGATTGTTTGCTGTGAACTGCAGGGGCTGCTGCCTTTCAGACACCCAGAACAACCACAGCTCTACACAGCAACAGAGCTCAGGACTTGCTGAAAAATCAAACATGCTGATGCCCTGACCAGAGCCCCAAAAGATACACAGTTAAGATCAATGCTCATTTTTTAACTTCTGGGCCATAATCTTGGATTCCCTGGGCACTCCAAGCTCTCAGTCGACTTTGTTGTGGTAACAAGGGAATGTCAGACCCCTGTGTAAGACTAAATAAACAAGAAATATTTCCACTAGAATAGTGCTGAGCAAAGCAGGTATGTGGCTTGATGAGTAATTCACGAAGGGAACCCTACCCCAGGAAACAAAAACAAAAACATATTTTATGTTTCTATAGAGCTTTTCTTATGAACTTGATCATGCCTGTAAGGAGACCTTTCACAAAAGAAAAAGCAGGTGTAGAGTTAAGGGACCTGACTAAGAGCAGGTAAGTCAGGAGCAAAAATCAGTAAAAATGTGAGATTCCCAAATCCTAAACAGGATTAGAAACAACATGCTGGTCCTGGCAATCATTCAGGAGTGCTCTGGTCTGACCACAAGCTGGGGAACCATACTTGTGACACACTTGCTCTGCAGCCCTCGGATTTCAGCATGTCAATTCAGGGCCTGCCCCACGGATATGCTGAATTTCCTTGTTTTCTGGTGAAATCAGGAGCTCAGGATTTCTGCTGTCTGGACCATGGGCTCGAGTTGCCTCATTTTAGGCACCCATATTTTCAAATGTTTAACCCCTTCGTGCCTCAGTTTCCACATCTGTAAAACTCGATAGCTATGTTTACCTTGCATGGGTGTCAGGAAGATGCATTTCAAGTCTTTGATGAAAAGGAGAAGCAAAACTAACTGAATTTACGTCTTATTTGTCATGTTTTCTCCCATAAAATGGAAGTCAGATGCAGCCCAGACTGTGAACTACAACAAAATGTTCACCTAAGCCTTCCCTACGTCTCCGATGCCAAAACAGACAGCGAATTCAGCATGGCTTTGCAGGAAGAAGGCAACTTCCCCACCTCCTGACCTGGCAACACCCAGGGTAAGTGGTACGTTAACGTCTTAAATAACCACAACCTTTACTAACCGATTATTCTATCCATTTTCATTATATTCTTTAACTGAACTATCAATGCAGTTTACTGTGTATTTCTGATGATTAAAAAAATCCCTCTTTAACAGAACAATCCCTGAGAGGGAGTTTACTCTACTGGGAAGCAAAAAAATAAAATAAAAAAAAAAGTCATAAAAACCTCTCTTTGGGGTTTTCCTTGGTGCAGAATGTAGCACATTAGATTTCAGGCAGACACAATCTTGCCTTGACAGGTTTCAGATCTTATAGAACCGATTAGACTAGCCCATTAGAAAAGTCCACACCAGTTTCTTTCTAAACTTGTATTTGAAGAATAATGGGAGACTTTACCTATCACATCCCTTTTTAACAAAGCAGCCACTTGCCTCCCATGCTGGGTACCATCACAAACTCTTAATGTGTCTTCAAGTTTCTTGTCTGAAGCTTTCTCTCCCGTACTCTTAAGTGTGCCATTTTTCTCTGGTCTTTGCAGTCTCACTTTGCTGAATGCTATAGTTCAGTGAAACCCTCTGGTAATGACAGCACTGGAGTGATAATGTACTTTCCCGATTTCCCGTTAATAGTAGCACTTGATCCAGCAACGGGTGCCAGCTCAGTGGCAGAAGGATGCTTTAATATTTTCTAGAGGTAAAAGGACCAGTTCAATTTACAGCCTTGGCTAACTCAGCAGTTTCGCTCTGTCTTGGCACAGAAATGAATGTTTTAGTTAAAACAAAGCAAAAAAAAATCCTCCTTAGTTTGCTCAGTTTCATGCCAAAGCAACAAAGTACAATTGCTTTTTTCTCCCTGAGGAAATGTGTGAAAACTGCATAATGCAATGAAGGAGTTAAAATAACTGAGGGGAAGGAGGGAAAAGAGAAGGGGATGAACAGCAGCATTAAAAAAGAAAGCAGTTTGTTTTTCTATTTTAATAAGAGACACATAATCACAGACCATCCAACAATACGTGTATCCTTGCTGAAGAGCTGCTGATATTCTACATTAACCTTTGATAGCGAGAAGTGTATTACCCCTACTGTTTTCCACAATAAATTATGTTATATCTGGCATCCAAAGCGCTAGGAAGTGTTCAGCCAGCTGGAAGCACCAGATTGGCCCAACATCCCTAACGTTCAGATTATAAATAAAGGGTACCTCATACTGCTAGTATAACAAAAACAAGCAACGCGGAGGAAGGGCGACTTCCCCCCTGCCCACAGAAGCAAAGGGCGTCAGTTGGGGAATGGCAGAACAGGAATTCAAGAGGGCAGGGTTTCTGCAGCGAGATGCAGTCCCCAGCACGCCAAACCTCAGGCAAACGCAGGACTTCAGGCAGAGAAATGAGACTTCTCCGGTTACATCTTTCCCGGGGACTTGCACATAAAAAATGCCAAGGGGAAGTATATCTGGCTCTGCTCTTCCCAGATGGTATAACCACACAAACACACGCTCACACATACACATATCTTCCCACTCTTTAGGCAGCGTTGCCTGTTCTCTTCCAGCCATGAAAATAATTAGCTCAGCCACAACCTCAGTTTCAGAGGATGTGGTCAGATGTGCCATGGTGCACGCTTCTCCCACGCTCTCTAATCAAAGGACATTATGGCCATAAGTACATAATGCCATCGTGATAAAGGTTGAGGAAAACCCTGCCTGTTATGATCTGGAAGGTGAAGATATCAAATAGGAAGAGAACAAAAGATAGTCCCAAGACTCAAAACCCAATGACTGAAAATGGCTATAAATGGGCTTTTCGAAAAGTTTGCAGCGGGTCCAACTGTTCTCAAGGAAACCAATTCATTAGCTTGAGTGGGAGCACAACTCAACCAGTGCTGAGAGCTGCTAAACCAACTCTACTGCTGGAAAAATTAACCTCATCTATTTATTTTAAGGGCTAGACTATGGTGGTCCCTGGTGAGGATGTAATGGGAAGTGGGATACAAGGAGCTGTTCTCCTCACCACTCCTTTTTGGTAGGGGCTGGCCACAGCTGCAGTCCCTGTGCTCTCCTGAGGGCAAGAATTAGCCCCAAATTGGTATATTCCATCTTCATTACTCCAGCTATTATATAAACATGGCTATACGCTTGCTTACTTAAGCTGAAAAATGGCAGAGAGGAACTAAAATTAAGGTTAATAGAGCCGGACAGAGTATTCCCCATTTACCTTGCCCTCACCGTAGCTGCTTCCCCTTCTGCCTTGAGTACATGCTTTCGTCCACAACAGCCCTTTTTTTCTCTTTTCCTCTCTTCTCCCCTCCCTCACATTTTTCTTTCCCTGGTGCCCTCTTCCCTCCTGTTGTTACTGCTGTTGTGGTTGTTTAACTTTGTCTATTCAACATGCAGCTTGAGATTTCTGAAAGAAGACACTAAGACAGGAGCTCTCCCTCTCTAGTCTATAACACCGTGGGTGAAAGCCCTGAAGAATTGTACTAACAAAAAAATTTATAGAATTTTCAGTGTCTTGTGATGGATCTCATGACTGAAAGGAGCTTGAAACTGGGCAAATAAATAATGCATGGCCAGCAAGATGTCTTTCAATGTCCACCCACCTATCTCTCTACAGTTGGTATGTGCCACATTCTGAAAATTTTTGTTTAATTCCCCTTTAGGCAACTGAGGTGCTGCCTGGAAAGCCTCTAACCTGTTGGGTTTTGCAGGCCTGAAAGGGTTGCTGAGGTGAAACATATGCCACAGAATAAATCAGATGCCCTGATTTATTTCAGGAACATGTAAGTATTTGTGCTCCTCAGGGGGGCGGAGGGGAGGCTAGTCTGAATGCAAGAATCACACGTTTGCTACTGCCTGTACATCCCAGGCTTAGACCTCTCTTGTTGTAGGAACTGATGCTTCCCACTCAAAAGGTGGTTTGTTCAGATCCAGCTGTTGGCCCCAAAAAGATTGTTTGGGTTTTTTTAAAGAAATGGTGCTCCATCCCAAAGAAATAGCACAGATTTACTGTTTTTCTCTAAGACTCGTTAGACCAGTATGAGATTTTTGGAAGAAGAGAAAGACCCAGAGAGAAAGGTTTGAAGAAAAAGAGGCAGATCTACAGCACTGCTTCCATGCTTTATTTTCACTGTCAGGGACAACATACTGCACAGCTTGTTTAAGGATTCTGGATAGTGTAGTCCCAGCAGACATTTCCTGTACTAAGATGTATTCTCATTAGAGTTACCAAAAGGGAGTATTCAAAACATTACTTATCTGCACATAATCACTATATCACACCATGTATCCTTTATTTTAATTCCTACTTGCTTGCTAATTACCCACCACACTGAAGGTCTCACAACTGCTCTCCTTTCAGCAGCTTTCTTTGCAAAGTGTCTGGCAATAATCTCCCAGCAGTGTATTATCATGCCCTTTTCATCACACTATTTAATCAATAGGGTAATGACCTCATATAAGCTAGTTCCAGGACCTAGCCATGCCATGCTAAATAAATGAAACAAACAAAACTGTGGGCTACACGCCTTCTGTTTTACAAACCTGGACGTGAACCATTTCTGCATTAAAACCTATTATAATATATAGAAATTGCAAATTCTTCACATCTCTTGCCAGAAAAAAAAGATTCTACAGTACTGTGGGGAAATGGCTGGTTTCTTTAAACAGACATAATTGCAGAACATGTGTGCTCTTGGTCAAGTGTTCATAGGAAGATTTATCCCGATAACACTGGAAACAACCCTTTCCCCCAGTACATCACGTCATCACTTAGAGGACTGAATGGTGACCATCACAGCTAATGGGATGAAATCACATGCAGCACACTTCCAAAACAGAGGTTGGAACGAACCTTCTTTTCAAAAGGATTTCTGTTCTAGTGAGCAGAAGGAAAGCAGCTTCTCTCCATTTCCTGAGCTGTAAACTTACAAAGTGTGGTTCGCTTTGATTTTGCATCCCATGGCTGGATTATACTCTGCCTAATAAAGTGCATGTGAGATGTGTTTAGTAATGTGTGAACTCTGGAGCATATGTAGCATCACGGTAGTGCGGCGATTCTCTTGTCCAGAGGAATGGGGGTGATAAATTGGGTCTGTCTGCTCTTCTTAACCACCACTTTTCATCATACTAGTACGAATTTAATTTCAGACAGACTTTTTTCCATCAAATTTTGTTGTAACTGGACAACAGAAAGAGAGGAACACAACTGACTAGCTGGCACAAAGAGTGAGTGCATATCCCTTGTATTCTTGGGGAAACCAGGGCAAAATATCCACAACAGCACAGAAGTTTCGCCCCACATAACCTCTGACAGAATGGTTAGGCCAGAAAGTAAGCTGTCTTCATGACACCAGCACAGCTGGGGAAGGGCAGTTCAGGAACATCTGAAAAAAGGACGAGTACGCACTAGAAGGAGCGTAAACTACGCAATTTTGTATTACCATGGCAGTATCACCATGCACTGCTTTCACATGAACGAAGATCCCCCCCAGAAACAGCGTGAAAGAAAAATAGTAGTTTTTAATCCTGTTTTATCTCAGATATTAACTGAAGACAACCTATTTCTACCGATATACCTTGAGACAAATTTTTACTGGAAATTTTTCGCTGCACCAATGCCACTTACATTCTTTTGGCACTCTCCTTTTAGGTGTGTTATGAAAATGACAATGTGCCAGTCATCCAAGCTGTCGGCACCAGCTAAAATCTGTTCTGAGGCAGAGTAATTTACACTTGGATGAACACCTCCTAAGAAGTAATCACATAAATACCTTCACGTTGGAATGCAACTCATTGCTGGTTAGGTAACTCCTATAATGAGCGTAAGTGTGATCTGTCCCAAAGATCTGAAATGGCTTCAGTGCAAATATTCTGTTAAGCTGATGTAGAAGATGTTGGAGTGGTAACTATGCAGTGTGCCTGTGAAGCACTTGCTGTGTTACAAGATATTAGTTCTGGACTATAGAACTGTATTTTGGAAAATATTCTCTCAAAACGTCCCATATGACACTAGTCTAGCAAAGTAAGAACTTAAAAAACCTGACATTCCCATTCGCTTAATGAACTGAAACTCTCCAATTGGCCCATCTGGTGGTCTGGCCACGGCAAAACTATTACCTTTACATCTGATGCAGAGGCAGAAATAGCAGAGAATAGCAAAACATGAAGGAAGTGATAAGACTAAGAAAAGACAAGAAAGAAAATTCCAGACATCTCCAACCGAGGCAAACTAACCTCCAACAGTGGGTGGTCACACTAGACATTAACAGCTTCCCTGATATTTATTAGGACACTCAGAATTAGTCAGTGTAAAATATCATTGTCAGGTAACACTATCTTGCCTTCCCAGAAAAATCTGTCCTTGGATTACCCAAGGAAGAAGGACATGTCATTGAATCATTTCTCTAATCTGTCTTTACAGAAAATAAATTATTCCTTTAATTGGTGATATTGCAGTACACCACTGGTTAGGTACAAGAAGTCCTTATGCATCTTGCAAAAGGATCCACTTCTACAGTGGCAACACATCCCTCCAACAGATGAACAGGGGTGGCTGGCATGAAATATGAGACCTTCTGTCCTTCAGGGTGCTACTCAAAACCTAGCAGAAGGATCAAGCTGGACAGGATGGCAATGACTTGCCTTTACAGTTCACCACTTTGGTACCAGTTAGCTTAGCATATCAATACTTAAAATGCCACCAGTAGTTTTCAAGTTACATGTTGACTTGAATGAACTCTCTTGCAAGAATCTCTCTTGTTTGTCAGGTAGAGTTTCAAGCTTTTGAGGAGTCTCCTTGTTCAGGAAAACACCATTGTGCACATTTTCCCCTACCAGTTTTGTTCTGCACGCATCCTTTTAAGTTGGAGGCAGAAATCCTTATCCAAAGCATTCTCCTCATGCAAAAATGTTATATAAAAAAAAAAAGTTGGTTTTCATCTCTCACCGCATAGGCACTACAAGGTCATAGCTTTCCCTCCAGCCCGGCAAGCCCCTCCGCAGTCAAAGGGCAACGGGACACTATGGTCTCTCTGTTTACTTCTGGACATCTCTCTTGTACAGAGAAAAAGGAATTAGGAAGAAGAAGAACCAAAAATGTGGTAACTTCCCCTCAGATATTAAAAAAAATTTTTAAAACGTGAGTTTGGAAAAAGAAACACACAATCTAATATATTTATGAAACTTTTCATTTTAAGTCCTAAAAAAAACCCAAACAAAAATCCCCCCACTACCTCACCCTCCACTGTGAAGATTGCAGGACTTAACCATATGGGCAGGCAGCATGATAAAGACTTCTGAAGATCTTCTTAAAAGAGATGGCTCTAAGTCATCCTGAGACCTACCGCTGACTGATCAAGGAGTGCAGGAGCATCTCAGAGAAAAGTCTACCTGATATAGATGAGGTGGAAACAAACAAAAAAATCTAAGACATCAGAGCCTCAGATTTTTCACAATTTGGATGTGTGTCAATATTAAAGTGGAAAAAGTAGGAATTTGATAAAAAGAACTGATAGAAAAGCAAAAGAGGCATGTAAGTGATAACTAACTTGATAAAGAACTAAAAGGGATAATCTAATTAAAGCTGATCCACATGGGTTTCTGGAAAACAGATCTTGTCAAGCTAACTTGATATCTTTTTCTGATGTGATTACAAACGGGACTGCTAAAGGCAACCATCTTGATGGATGCCTGTAAGAGAACTGGCTTTGTACCACACCATAGTTTGACCGAAAAGCTAAAAAGCATAAGAGATGGGATTCATCCACAGTAATTATAGCTGTCTAAAAGTTTGGCATCTTGTCTTAGCTTCTCTATGTTCCCATCACAATCAATGAAAAGAAAAAGGTACTGTCAAAAAGTGATTTATGACTTTTCAGATAAGTCCACTACATCTTTCTGTGAAGGTCTCCATCTCCCTCCATTGTCTATTAAGAGCTTAGAAAACTACCAACCATTAGAAGCTAATTTTTGGATGGCTAGAATTAGATGTGATGAATCAGAATGGCATCTTAAACTACTTAAAAACTATGTAGCAGATACATCTAAGCCATCATTCCACGACTGGCGAACAAGGCATTGGTATTGGAATTGGTTATTGCCTCCTAGACTATCTTTCATTTTTGTTAAAAAAAAAATCATTTTCACAATATTGGAAGATGACTAGAAAATGGAAAATAATGGAGAAGACAGTTGGGTTAGGTGAGTGTAACCAGACATTATGTACTTCAGTATAGTCAACAGGAAGGCCATGGATCAAGGAACAAGTATAATGAGCCAGCCTTAATGAGGGAGGACTCAACTCTGGGAAAAAGAGATCCTAAAGAGGAGGCAAGGATTTGGGAATAGAGGCCATGACGAGTAACCAGATCACTATGAATTTCTAGAGTAGTGCAGTAACAACAAGCTACTATGCTCACCAGATGTACAAACAATAAGAAATAGGAGTAGGGAGGTTATCTTATCTTATTTGGCATCAGTGAAACAACTAGTAGTTTCACTGGGTTCACAGTGTTGTTTTAAGAAAGACTATGAAAAATTCCATGGATTATGAGGAAGCCAGGGGAACAATTACGGTATTAGGAAACGTCTTACTGCAAGAGACTCAAGGCACTCAATCAATTAACTTATCAAAGAGAAAGTTAAAGAATGATTTGATCACAGTCTACAAGTGCTTACCATAGGGAACAAAAATTTGATAATAGAGGGCTCTTCAATCTAGCAGGCAAAGGCAGAACAAGATCCAAAGACTAGAAGTTACAGCAAGACTAATTCGGTCTAAAAATAAGGTGAAAATTTTAAACACTCAGGGAATAACTTGAAATAACTTGCCAAGAACTGTGATTTATTTTCCATCACCAGAAAATAAGTTTTAATCAACACTTGGCCTTGTTAGAACTTTATACTTCTATTTCTAAGCTTACTAATACATTCATTCTGAGAATCTCAGAGCGTTATTGAGGAGAAAAAGAATAAATTTTGTAAGTTGGGAAGCGTTCACTGCAGTATTCATACACAGCCAAGAGATTTCACTTCCATTTGATCACCAAGTCACAGATCCTCTACCGTGAAGCTTGCCTAACTGAAACACCTTCTTACTACTCCACACTATGCAAACCTTTTTGATTAATGAGCACTAACTCAAAGTAGATTGCACTAAAATTAGGAAGCAGGAAGAAATCATAATTTGCAATTATCCCTCGCAGAAATATCTCAATACAATACTTCAGAGTCATTTTAGGCGTACCATTGTTTTCCAAATGTAAAGGTAAAACACAAATCACAATATGGTAAAGATCTCTCAGTAGGCAATTAAAAATTAATCAGCTAATTAGATCAAATGAACGAGAAAATAAGGCTCAGGAAGACATCCATTCTAATTAACATAATATTAACTTACAAAAGACTTGTTCAGACAAAAAAAAGATCACCTTTATTTCAAATATCAAACCAATCAATATAAGGAAACAAACAGTTATTTCTTACCTTGTTATCCCCATGACCAAAGCCAAAAGGAAATGACAGTAATAGTGAGTCAACCGCCTGTGCAACTGTATTCATTTCTTATTATTTCTAATCTTGTTAACTATTTGAACCCACAATTTAAACTAACTTGTATTAAATTTATGGGGATTCTACCTATATTGTGCCTACTCTATACTTGCTGTGTCTCTTAAGAATCTTCTAGGTACTTAAAAATAAAACTAATGAGATTCAAAGTCTCATCTAGGTTTCTCCTCAGCTAGGTGATTCCTAACTAAAGCACAAGGCTTTCTGTGGAGACAGAGGATGTTAAAATAAGAAAAAAAGTGGAGGGATTCTTAAGTCTGTGTCAGGGATGATAACATATACTCTCAAAGAAGGAAATAACATTATAGGACACCTTATTGAATAAACCTGACTGGTTAAGCGGAAGGGCTCAGGCAATCAGACAAAGAATTGGGCATGGTTGAACCTAATTAGATAGATTGCATAGATTAGAAATACCTGTAATTATAGGACAGTTCCTAAAATATTTTTTCAAATGTCAGATTACTCCAGCGATGACCAACCACCCCGACCTTCCGGTTGGAGTCACAGGACATATGCCACAGACTTTCGAGTGCTCCAAGGGATTCGGCAGCTGTGAGACGACCATGACTCCCAGCACTCCAGTGCGGCAACTGTGTGGACAGTTCCCAGCACAACCCACAAGCACCGCATTTTGCAGCCCTTCGTGGATCTCCTATGTATTATCCAGATTCATATTATCCAGTGACCCCTTTGCCAGGCCAACGCACCTTCCCTGCCCATCTCGTGACACAGGCCTGGTTTGGGAGCAACCCTTGAACTTCCTGAGAGCTGCATGGGACTCAGTGCTACAGGCCAGGCTGGACGCGACTGCATTATTTACTTTTGCAGGGGGAAAAAAGAAGTCTAGAAAGAGTATGTAATGGTTTAGAAGCAGGCTTTGCAAACCAATTCCACAATGAATGTATTTCACTTTGATCACCCCTTCTGGCCTATAACAGAATTGAGGCAGTATTTTGTTTTGCAGAAATTAGTACCTTCAAGACCTGCAGTGGATTTATTATTTCTGCTAGGGCTTGCACTTCCTTTCTGATCCACTGCTGTAAAATCCAGAGGGACAGAACAGCGCAGAAAATTACTGCGAAGATGTAGTGTGACATAGGAAGAGTCAGACGCATTATGTGTGAACAATACGACAAAAGGAAAAGCCATCTGAAAATAAATGAAAAAATTAATAATCAAAAGGGTGTCTAATTCTTATCTGAGCACTTGTTTGCTCACTCTATGAATTAGGACCATCAGGCCATGGAGTATAAAGCTGGAAGGGACCCTGGGCCCAGAACTCAGTCCTGCTTGAGGAAGCTGCCAGAACCAACCATTCTGGGGAAAGAAATGGTACCACCAGAAAACAAGTGAGGCATCGGAAACATAATTTTTCTCTTGCTTCATTCCTGAAACTAGGGCTCCACGACTCGGGCCCAAACCTCCATATCCACTCCAAGCCTGGTCTTGTCACTGAAACAACCAATAATGGCAGTTAAGTCACAGAGGGCAATGGTCCTGTAATGCGGGCATCAGGTATTGGTCAGAGACTTCAAGTCATTGTGCAAAGATGACAAAACTGCTGTTAGGAGAGAGTAACTTCCCGTTACCCCAACATTAAAACCAGCAGCAGTATACGCTGCATAATGAGATTCACACACGCACATGGAACAGAGAGACTTCATTGTTATGCATTTCCATGTAAACTGTGGCTTATAGTAAATGGGATACAGGCTCAAAGGATAATATATAGAATTTATAAAACAAAAGCCTCAAAAAAAAGCACTTTGGTAACAGAAATTGTTGTTTCAACTGCAAGCTATGAACACTTGACATAAAAACAGTCTACCCAGAAATCACTGAGTATGTTGGAGAAAAACGGAGAATAACTGCACTTGGAGAATTTCATACTAGTTTGATCACTGATTCTTCAGTAAGCTATTTAGGACTGCAGGCTAAACATTCTCCTGTAACAGATGTATCAATCAAAAGCTAAGCCTACTTTAAATAAATAAGCAGTGCCTATTTTGTTTTCCAGAATCCTTGATCAAAAAGCTGTGTTCTCCGGCCATCCGCTGCTTTGTGTTTGGTAGCTGATAAAATACTTCACTGATTTACACTGTAGCATGTGAGAGTTTTAGCGAGTCTAGATCTCAAATACAGGTCAGTTTTTGTCACTGATGAAATATATCATCTACAGGATATACAGTAGATTAATATTTGTCAGGCTTTCCAAACAAGCCGGAAACCTATTCTTTCCTGTTCTTTGAAGAACCCTCTAACTGGTTTTCTTATAAGGGATAAAAAAAATTCCAGAAACTAAGAGAGCAGAACAGAAAACCTATTTCTCATTCCTTGATAGCCTGGAGCTGTAATACAGCAGGATCAACAGACTAAAAAAAAAAGGAAAAGAAAAGAAAAGAAAACCTTGCTCCTGTAATTTCTGTGAACAGTTTTTGATCCCACCCTTATTTATATCTTCTCTTCATGTATAAACAATAAGGTAGCAGAGGGTGCATCTCAGCTAGGAGGATCACCCAAGATGCATGTCCTCCTTGGTACAGCAAACAATGACAGCGTGGACATGAGTGAAAAATAGTGAAAAGCTCTAAAAGCTCCTTGGCAGCAGGGCCAGATGCAGTGAATAAGTCAGTGGATGGGGATGGTTGCCTCAAGACTCCTCCTGGTCATTCCTCAGTGCAAGCCTACCCAGTGTGAGCCAGCACAACACAGAGATGCCCAGATCATTGTACCTGTTGAGAAGAAGAAGCTGTTGAGCTGCCTCCAGGCAGCAGTGCGCTGAAGCTAACTGGCCCAGCTAAGATTTAAGGCAGAAGTTCTACAAACAGCAGTCTCCGCAGTCTTGCACAACCATGATTCATCTCCTCAATGCAGCTCACCCTGAGCACTGGAGAACAGCTCTGGAATTAAGCCTACATTATAATAAATACCTAATAGAAGGCCCTCCTGGTGGCTATCTCCAGCTTTCTGCAAGGGGCCTGAACCTCCAGGGCTCCCTACAGACCTCTGCGACTCGTAGCCTGTTCATTGCCTGACCTAATTCTTCTAAATGGCTCACCCATTTTGGCTGACAATTTCCTCTAAATGCCCAGACACCAAGCAATGGAAAATTTCCTTTAAATGCCAGTTAATGAGCAATGGAAAATGTCATCACAATGAAGTTATGCAGGTACTTAAGTGCTCTGCTGGATCAAGTCTTTGTGAGCTACATTATAGTCTACATTTGATGAGATTTTCTGAGTGTGATAAATAGAATAAGATGAACCTCTATGATACGGAAAAAAAAAAGATACCTGTAAAATATTTTTAAAACTTCTGTGGTTCTCGGATGGCATGG
>NW_009227039.1:354-4351 GCF_000690835.1 Fulmarus glacialis | reverse complement strand
GGCTATGCTTGTGTAAATTACTCTGACACTTAATAACTCTCTACTAAAAATTCTCAAGCAAGGCTACTTCAGATATTTTTAAGGTCATGTATCATTTACTGTCTAGGTCAATTTATGCATCAGCAAAAATTGCTGCAAACCCTTCTGGACAGCACTTTAAAAATAAAGGTATATGTAACTGTTTTGGCCATATTTTCCTCACCAGTTTCTGCTCTGCGAACATTTCACCTTGGAAAATTAAAGCAACATTCTGTAGTAAGTGAAGTCAGTATGATATTTCAAGGCAAGCCAAGGACAATCTTTATAACTGTGCTATCAAAATGCTATTAATAAAAGCAAAAATACACACACGATGCCTGTGTTCCCCTATGGATGGAAAAAATTATTGTCCATTAAGTTAACATTTCAGACACCCTCTCAGTTTTTCCTAAGGTCCCAAAGAAGCAACAAAACACATATCTCTTGCAGTTAACTTGTATAAGCTATCTGCTGTCATGTAGTGCTCTATTTTAGTAAACACTCCAAGGCTTCTTAAGAGAATATATGGATGAGTAGGATTTCGGGGTGGGGGGGGAAAGGTGGAAAACTGCGGCTAGAATATTCTACTTCCATGGTTAAGTTTTATACCGATGTCTTAGTTTATTTTTGTTTGGGTCCACAGGGTTGTATTTATAAATGCATCTTACATTAAGCATCTAAATTCACTCCTCAGTTTATATAGTTCCCCTCACTGCCATATCCAACGGCTTCATGGTTACCCCCAGGACAACCCATGCTGCAGTAAATACTATTATCTCCTTTTAACAGATGTGAATCCAGGCATACCAGCGTATGCCTACGCGGCACGAGGCAGCGCTGCACACAAACATGCAAGCCAGCTCTGAATGAGCAAAGCTGGCTAGAAGGTACCAGGCACATTAAGTTACCTCACTCGGTGCCCCTTTGCACATCCCTGAGCATCGCTGAGCCACACTGCAGAAATACACGACAAGGCTGAGGGCAGTCTGCACCACGCAAGGAAGCATGGTCAGAGACTCCTGTTGCCGGGATCACTGAAATTTCCTGAGGACTTCTGCAGAACTGTAGACTTAAGGCAATAGTGCTGTAAACTTATTTTGCATTTGTTAAAATTTGCTTTTGTGTTTTGCTTTTGTACACAACCAAAGAAACAGACAGGTTCTCAAAGGTTTAGAAAGCCTATGGCTTTTCCCGATACCTGTCTTGCCAGAAGCCTAACTGCAGAAGAAGAGAGACTGTGACCTGTTTATCGTATTTCCTTAGGTACATAGTACAGGTGGCTACCCAGCTACATACACTCTTTATTTAACTGTTCCTTCCCTAGAAGAAAACATGTTTATGTTTAAAGTACCATACAGTTGTACTGAGTTACAGAGTTTGTACCCACACCATTTTTTAAAAGAAATTATCCAAGGAACATACGGCTTGGAGAATTTGTCTTTTCACCTGGTCTCAGGTGATCAAAATGCACACACACATGTTTTCATTGGAGACAAATTATGAGCGCATGTGTGTGTTTTGTTTACTTCTTTTTCAATGCCTAAAGAGAAATCAATTTTGAAATGAAAATGTAGTTTGGGAACAAAAAAACCCAAGATAGCTCACTTTGAAAATGTCACAAAGCATTTAAAAACGTTCTGGAAAAAGGCAGTATTTGTCAAATTAATTTCATTATTTATAATAACTTCCGTCCTCCCATGAATCTTGATACTTTCACTGAAATCACTATTATTGATTTTCCCTTTTTTCCGGCCCTAACAAGAATGAAAGATGAACTATAACATAAAGTCACTTCTCTGTTAGTTACATTGATGTGACGTTAGATATTTTGAAAAACCTCACTAATGATACGTACTCTTCCCAAGATAAAAATGCTCACTTTAAAGCCCTGTGCTCAAAGGACTTTAAAAAGGAGCCTTTTTTCACTCTTATTTTTAATGTTCTCATTACACCAATGGGAAATTCTTAGGAAACTTCTCAGAACTTCCACATTTATTTCATTTCATTTTAGACCCTTATCTCATAAAATACAGTGAAAAGTTCTTGGGCAGTTTATAGTACTATTAAAAACTAAACTAACTTCATTATTCATTCAATCTCCTCCATTATTTATCCCTCTTGATTTGAAAGTAGGACTCACAACTGCAGCACTAGGAGTTTGCTGCAAGTCCCTGGAATGCAGCCTCACCGCAATTAGCCATTGATCCAGCTGCTCGTACCATGACAAGGGAACACAAACTCCCTCCTCCTTGAGGCTACAGCTCCACAGAGAAACCCTTCAACATCACAGACTTCTACCACTACATTTCTTAACTTAATAAACAGCATCAGCTCAGAGCTAAGTTCTTAAGCTGAAATGAGATACACATACTTTTATTCATTAGGAAAGTGGGGTTTTTTTTCCCATCATGAACCTGTTCAGCTTTTCTGTATGTGCAGATTTTTTTTTTTTGCCAACTTTTGATAATGCAACTTCACATACACTTAAATTGTTGTAACAAGATCTCTCATGCAGAACTAAATACACATTAAATATGCTTTTTTTTTTTTTCCAAAATGCTTTTACTGTATGAGTAAAACCTCACTAATGTGTGAAAGACCGGTGGCAAATATTCACATTTTATGAATGAGGTTAGTGAACAATGAGCTCGGAGAAAGGAAGAAATCCAAGAAGGCACTGCAAAACTCATAGCACTCAGTGAATATGACAGATGTCACTTAATTTAAATTATGCATGACAGTATTTCAGACTATGCTTGTTAACATGCAGAAGTATGAAAGTAGACCACTTTACAGTACCCAGCTGATAGGAGGTCACTAGGCAGTGGTAGGACATGTCAAGATTTTAGTAGCGCTTTCTACTAAGTGTGTTGATTTCAACGTTTTGTTATCCCTTAAGTTGTATCCACCACTACTGTAAAAAGACAGAGTTTCTTCTCAGTATCCATTTTAACTGGAAACAATGAGCCAGTAATCTACATTGCGCCTATGGCAAAAAGAATCCAAGTAAGGCATTTCTGTACCTGCACGATGCATTACAGCTTTTAATTACTATATTGCAAACCAGCGGTCAAAAATGTCATGCATACCTTCACCACACTTTGTACTAATGCAAAGAACTACCTGTGTTAGTATGATTACAAGGCAATAGCCGTGTTCAGATATCTACAATGGATTTTGGAGCCTAATTCTTGACCCACTTTTCAGTCTTGTCTCCAATTTATATTTCATAGGTATGACATAAAGAAGTTGATCATTCAGATGTCACAACTTTCTGTGATTAACTGTGACACTTTAACCATGTATATAACATAGTGTCTCTGTTTAATACATAGTACTTAATTTTTTCCTTGCTAAAAAGTCTTCTATTGGCTTTAATTACACTCATGAGAACGGAGAAGTGAAAAAACGTATTGTTTGCCTGAGGCCTCGGGTGGAAAAAGAAGGTTTCACGACTCAGGGAATCATTCTTTGGTGACTTTAAAACTTCTCATACTCCTGATCCTAGACTGAAATCCACTGCTCACGTCTTATAAATGAAGTGTGATCCCAAAGTACTCCAAATCGATTAAATGAAAACCAGGCAGGCAACCAATACACAAGTAGTTCACTCCTTGACCCTATATGCTTGGTAGATATGTTTATACATTTATGTTTAGCGGCTCAGGGAGGAAATATCCACCTTATGATGTAATACATACATGTGTTTGCATTTATATTGTTTTAAATAATGATGTAATATTACAGTCCCTCGGGAACCTCATATTAATTTCTTACCTACCAAATTTGGCTTCTGTAACTCTCTCTTTGCCAGCTCCAACTCCCATGCTGGGCTGAAACAGTTTATGCCTGTCTAGGTTTGTTTTCTCTTTAAGGACACTCACCACACACCCCTCTTCTGGGCCCCGAGGACCTCAGCAGAGACCTGGACCGCCACAGGGCTGGCGGGACGGGGGCAGCGAGCACGGGGAACGAGGGA
>NW_009227039.1:0-269 GCF_000690835.1 Fulmarus glacialis | reverse complement strand
CCACCCCAGGCCAGGCCGCCGGCCGGGGCCCGCCCGGCGGCGGCAGACTTAGCTTTTTTTTTCACTGAACTACTGGACTAAAGGTTTTGAACGCGGAACGCCGAGGGCAGCCCGCGGAGGGAAACGCGTCCGTCAGAGCGCCAGGGCGGGAGAGCTGCTGGGCGAGAGATGGAAGGCGCCTCACAGCAAGAGAGGGCGGGGCCAGGTGCGCACGGCTCGAGCGGCGCGAGTTCCCAGTCAACTGCAGTTCCCTGTCGCGTCCGCAGTGC
>NW_009227038.1:3418-26127 GCF_000690835.1 Fulmarus glacialis | reverse complement strand
CCGACCCGCCGTGAGGGGAAGAGGGCTCCGGCGCGAGCCCTCCTGAGGGGAGCGAGCCCCGTCCGTTGCTCAAGGCAGTGTTTGGCCTTAGGCGGAGGAAGGTGACGGGTCTCCCCTGTTACCGGCCCCCGCCGGATGAATACTGATACTAAAATTATTAATCGCGAGGAGAGCAGCTCCCACTGCTCTCTGGAGAAGGCTCTAGTGGTATGCGGTGGGTCCCCAGGGCAGCGTTACCCCCCTCCCCGCCCTGACTGAGATAGCTCCTGAGGAGTGAAGTTCCTTGGAGGTAGCTCATAGTAAAAACTAACGAGGTTAGCTCATTGCAAAAAAGGAGGATGAAGTCACTGGACATCCTGCAGGAATAACTCCTACACCTGCTTCAGAAAGACTTAACGCTGCGTCATTAGGTGGAAGGGGGAAGGCTGCAGATGGGCTCTGGATATCAGCAGACACTGAAGTTTCTGAAGCTGACGAAAGGGGAGTTCAGCCTACAGAAAGAGTACTGTGCTGTATTCCCCATAAACATCCCACTTACCCACTCTAGTCTCAAGCTGCTCATGGGTACAGCGGGGAGAAGAATTGGGCTTGGTCATTAAGGGTATATATTTTAGCTCTCGGGGGTCCAGAAGAAACCTGTCTCCTCCTTCCTTCCTGCCAGTTTGCAAGGTGAATATTGGTCCTGCCTGCACATCTTCGGGAGACAGCAGAAGAGCTTAATCTGGAAGTCTAGAAGCAAAGACCTTTAATGCTCTAAATTATCCAGGGCTTGTTAAAACAGTAGGCGTAGAGCCTTTCTCAGCATCTGCTATTAGGGCCAGACTTTTACTGATGGACAGTACTACATAGCACCAACGTCTGAAGGGCAAATGCATATATAGCCAGATAAATAAGGGAACTAAGGCCTTAAACACAAATCCCATCAGAGAGACATATTATGAGGTAATATAACATCCTCTTAGGTGCTGTCCTTACCCTGAATGAAGTTATTAACACATAAATTATTGTGAATAAATCTGATTATTTTGCTTTGCTGGCTATGTGTAGCTGTAGGCTTTGCATGATATTCTACCTTAGCAAACTTTTCAGGTTGATTGTAGTAACGTTTTTCCTGTCAAAAATGGATTAGGAGTAGATTGGGAGTGCGTTCTGAAGAAATACATTTTTCTATTACTAACCCTCAGAAATGTCCCATATCTTTCTACCACAGCTCACCTAATCTAGATCTATCAAAACTGATTCAAAGATGCTGCTGTGTAATGGCTTACTATATTAGGTATTAATCAGAGTTGAATTTCTCCTGTGTGGATGGAGTCCCTTAAAAGCACTCCCAGTGTTTAGACAGATCAGTGTCTGCATATCCAGTATAGATGTCCAAAGACTTGCACATGGAATTGCTTTCCATCAGAGATAATCTATTCAGAAGAGTTATTTACAGACTTAGATCGTCAAGTCATCTATGCTGTCTGCTCAAAACTTAACTGCTGTGTTAATCCGAGTGTAACTTTTCATTGTCCTTCATTTGCCCTAAGTGGATTTTGGTAGCTACTACAGTAAGAGTCTTCACACATTGCTAAAGCCACTTTTATTGTGTTAATGTTTAAAGTTTTCAGAATGACTTCCTTGGTTGACGTGCCCCTGAATTATGAAAAGATGTTTGCTCATCGATTCACATCAGATGATGAAGAATTCCAAGAATATCTGAAACGCCCTGCAGATCCCCCTCCTATAGTTGAAGAATGGAGAAACAGATCTGGTGGCAACCAGAGAAACAGAGATCGGTACTGATTTCTTTTTTTTTTTTTTTTTTTTTAAATCTTGGTAGTTTCACAAATATATAGTTAAATGACCATTTATTTCAGAAGCAAGATAGGAATTTGTTCTGTTAATAGAAGTATCTTCCTGTTACTTCATAGGTAACTATGTTTAAGAGAAATAGCTTTCTCTGAAAAGTAATGAGGTTTTACATTTTCTCTGTATTGATAGTCAAAGTTTTTGCATTGTGTATAAAAGTATTAAGTAATTTGCTTTTTCGTAAGGAATGAGCTGGAACCACTGAACCCATTGCCCTGGGGTTTGTTACTGCACAGCCAGGAACATTTTTCCAGAGGGGAAAGATGAGAGTTCTGCAAAACTAAGCAGCCTGTCTTCTGGATAATAACTGGCAGGAAAATGTGCAAAGGAACAGGTTAATAGTTTGATTATCTCTTGCTCCCTGTCCAGAAAAACGTTTCATTTGTAACCTAAATATTTGCTGTACTTTGTTAGATTAGCCTGTATTTCTTTCATCTAGTAGAAATGACTGTAAAATCCATCATCCAATCTGTCTAGCAAGTGCAATGTTACCTGCCTCCTGCAAAATATATTGCATTATTTCTTCAGGATGTAATTGCAGCTTTTTACTGAATTCTGGACAGCAACATCTGATTTTTATGTGACTGAAAAATGATTACAGCATATAGTATGTATGGTAATACTAACATCATCCTTTAATATAAAGTAGTTAAACTCCAGTCCAACTAAAACCGGGAAGACTTCTTAGCTAAATATCTAAATAGGATTTGTGCCTTACCTGAAGAAAAGGACAACACTCTAACTTTTTCTCACCCTAAAAGGTTGTCATTAAGTTAAACACAGAATCAGTTTCTACAGATTAAAAAAAAGGGTGACTGTTTAGGGAGATGTTCTTACAAAACTTTGTAGTTCTTTAACTAAGGAACTCTTACACTCTGGTCACAAAGTGAACCTCATGTAAATGTTGTTTGTCTACAGCACACCATTGAGATATCCAAAGAAAATGACTGTGAGGCAGCTCAAGTGTTGATAGGAATCGAGATACAGCTGAAAAGCCAAAATTTAGACTGAACAATGGCTAAATACCACTGATAAGATACACTCTCTTGAGTATGGGTATCTATAAGAGACCATGAAGCAGTGGTAGTATGTGTTTTAGGCAATACGCGAATTCCAGGACTCTATGCTGTTAGGTAGGTAAATTGTACTTATGCCTGCTTTGCCACAGCTTTTAACCATAAAGTTACTAGATTGAACCTGGCTTTGATACAGCTATGGCTGTATCTTCTGGTTGTTTTTTAGATACACAGTCTGTTTGCGTCTCTATTCAAAGTTCCAGCAGTTCACCTAATGCCTGTGAATACTTTGTGTTAGGAAACAGACTGTCCTTCCATTGCTTAGCAAATAGTGTGTTGGGTAGTAGTAAGAAATTAATGAATTATCTTGGATGACTGTAGATCTGTTTTTATCAGTTTTTCATAAAAACAGGTAAGTAATTGAGTGTATAAACAGTTAAGTGGCAGTTTTCATGAGAACTGTAAAATTTAAGAGTTCGTTGTCATTCATCTTTTTAAAATCTCACAATTTGTGTGAATCCTTGACATTTCTTTTCATTGCAGGTTTCAAGATGGTAGATATTTTAGAGGGGACAGATACAACTGGCAAGGTGACTATAGATCTAATCAGAGGCCAGAAAGAAGTTGGGGTAATAACTACCAGCAGCACAGACAAGGACAATCGTACTCCTCCCACTACGGACAATATGGCTACAACTCCTACAACCCAGGGCCTCGTTACCACCCCTACTGATGATATTTGTGGTTTAAAAGTCCAGTAATGCTATGTAACAAATTCAGTTAGACTTCAGTTTTCTTATTTTTCCACAGTCTTACAGAAACTGAAGAATCAGTATTACAGTCCATTGCTGTTTATCTGTAGTGTGAATTGAAAAAGGGAATACCTTTTACGAATAATAAAAGCATATTATACGGAGTTTGTTTAGAGTCTGTAGATCTTAGATTAAATTTCTATCTCATTCTTTTGTCTGAATACATACCAGTACACTTTTCTTTCATCACTGAGATTTCTCTCTATTACATTTTAGAAAATGACAGGTCAGGGGAAAACAGCCATGGTTGCGTGCAGCCTGTAGCAGTGGCACATTGCCTTAGATAGTTCTCTTTGAAAGTGACATACTGTGTCTTTCTCTGGAGAGAATTTCTTAGTTTGGCTTTTGATAGTGAGAAAAGCTCAGTTTGGTTTGAATTTCAGATGCCTTAAAACTGAGAAGAGAGATGCTATTACAGAAATATTTTATGGGGTCGGCATAGTGTCTGTTGACTCAATGGCTTCAGTTTATTTGCAGTATTCCTCTTAAAACATGGTCTAAAAGTTGGAATAAAAATTAAGTAGTTTAAATATGTATCTTCTTATTGTAGTAGTTCAGCAATAAAGAAGTTTTACCTGAGAAGTGATATCAGACAGATTAATTTGTATCATCTTAAAATAAATTTGGTATGAGCATAACAAATTTTGGAATTCCCATTTCAGTAAAGCTGTAAAGTTTTTATGATAATTGTAATTAGCTTGCATGAAATACTTTGTGCATGTTCTAGAAGAAAGGAACCAAAATCACTACTGTTCTGTACTTTTTTTGCATGAGAAAATAGCACAAGCACTGCAGAGTGTTATTCAGTTCTTAGAATTTAAGTTCTGTGCTTTTTTTAAGTATTCATACAATAAAAGTATACTTCATATGTAAAGATGTTTCTATTTCTGAAACCTACTTTTGAAACATTCAGAATTGCAACACTGTCATCTAGGCTGACAGTTGCACTAACATAAATGGTAATAGTGGACAGCTGTTGGTTTAAGTTAGAAGAATGGCCTACTCAGCTACAATCAAGAGGATGAGACACATTGTGATTAATTAGAAGTCTGGAATGTTAATCCACTACCTTACATTCTATTATAATGGGGTCAAAGTTCTCTATTTCACCTAATTTGTATCAGGAGAGCAGTGCATTTCTTTGTACTTGACATTTTCTTCAGCTGTTGTACAGAAACACAGAACCATCCATGCTGATTGTTGTAAAAGTCATGACATTATGTGACAAGGAGCACAAATTGGTGCATCTTGATTTAAAAACAAAGACTAAATACAGAAGTCAAAAGCACAGTCTCCCAGCTCATAAGATGCTTTTAAGAGCTACAGAGTATGTTTACTGTTGTTCTTAGAAACACACACTGTATGTAGCTTTTACATCGTCTGTGATACAAAAGCTGTGACACAAGTGTCTCCACCTACCTGCTAAGTATTTGTTTTCTGCTTTGCATATTATTAAAAACTATCAGAGTTAACATCCTACTCCCTGAAGTATTTGCCTTGAATTCAGTTTTTAACCTTAGAAATCTTTTAGCGAGAGTTTTTTTTTTCCTTAAAGAGTTCTACTGGATGAAGTGCACCCTTTTTAACCCTCATTAATATGGCAGAGTTGTTACACTGGGGGATATAAGACCATGCAAAGATTTTATCCGTGCACTATGGAGAGCCTGCAAGTTGGTATGGTGGAATTCCCTTTTAATGCAGTGCCAGGTATCCCAGACTCCCACCTCCGAGAAGGGAGTGCATCTCTTTCTGCAAAGAGCCTGACACTGCCAGCTACGCCACGGAAGTCAGGCTGTGCCAGGATGTTGTTCTTCCTTACCATCTGGAGTAGCATCTCAGGTTGAAATAAAACCTGGCAAAAGAAACAAATTCTGTCTCTTATGTTGCTTTTCCTTAAGCCCCAATAACTATTTTATTTTTAGTGTCTTTCAGCTAATGAATAAAGATTCTACAACGTTGTGACCAAACTGTAGAAGCAGATAGATGAGGATGGCCTACATGGAAGTTATGACTTAGAATCACACATTTCACAATCTCAGCTCTCTTAGTTTCTTGACTGTGAGACCAGGAGAGACGCAGGCCAGTGCAGCTTCCCGGTTTCTGTCTTTACGTTCTTACATCTACCTCACCATTAGAGCTCTCAATTCAACTTTAAGGACCTGTATGATTTTCCTTGGAACAATTATGGCAAGAATCTAATTTTTGGGGGGGAATACATTTCTAAATAAATGCATGCCTTGCATTGGACAGAAAGGTAAATAAAATTCAATATATATTTCCTTCAGCAGTTTCCACTTAGATGAATTAGTATTTATGATAAAGTTCAGTTTACTGTTTCTGTCAAGCTAAATAAAACCAGTAAGTATTGCCTGCAATTACAGTTTGTGCATTACAGTGTGTTACCGATGACAAAACTGAAGCTGGGTAACTTTAACATTTGTATCTTCAAACACTACAGAAATTGTTTGCTTTAACTATACTGGAGATTGCAGGGTAAACATTAAAATTCAGTGTCTGGAATCTGACTTTAAGAGATCTCTTCCATCTGACATTTGCTCAGACATCATTATTATCATGAATAAAACAAAAGAAAGGTAAGTGTTATGTATCAAAAAAATGACTGCCATCTTACCAAGAGTTTGAACGCCCCAGAAGTTCTGAATATGGCTTTTGCAGCAGTTCTAAATCCGTTCCTGAACATATACAGCAATTTTGTATTGCTGGCAGTCCATACAATTTAATTGATACTGAAGAATTATCATGCTAAATTACAGGTGCTGTGGCAAACAACTAAGAAAACTCAGGAGCTTTTATACAATTTCTTAACTAGCATTTAAAAAAATGCTAAAGGCTTTCAAATCACAGCTAAGCCACTAGATACTTGAAGGCAAAAGAAAGTGCATAGAAAAAAACCCCACCTTGTTGTGATTTGTGAGATACAATTTTACAAGTGTTCACTGCTATTCGACCTCTATTTTATCCTAGCTCTGCAGCTGGGAATAGAAATGTGCAGACGTGCTTTGAAAGGTTAGTTAGAAGCCGAACTACATTCAGGAGGCTTTCTAGTAGAGATTTCAGACAGGGAAGACAACTGTCATTTCTGATGTACATATAATCAACATTCAACTTCTAGAACAAAAAATATATTTGATCTCCTACTGTTTAAATATATTTGAATATATTTAAACTCATACTATTAATTTTCTAATAAATGTTCTGCTTAACCAAGAAACATGTTCACGTTTGCTTCTTATACTTCTTATACTGAGATGTTGGAAGGAAAATTCTTTTTGTATCAAATTTAAGCCAAGGTTTTGCCTGCCACCACCCCTATTCCCTAGGAAAAAAAATCTCTGAATTACAGAACTCTGGGTGAATTTTGTTAGCTGATCCAACTTGTGCAGTCACACCTTCTCTAACTCTGACAAGCAAGAGGGGGTGGGAACATGGAACAAGAAGGAAGGGAAAACAGGACTGCTCCTTACAGCAGCTACTGACTGCCTTAGGAGCACTTTAATGAAACTGCACCTCCCTTGCCTTTCATTTGCCAATCAGGAAAAATTACTATAATCTGTCCCCATGTCCCTGTATGTTAGAAGAGAGCTATATAACCCTGCTTAAATTATGCACAGTGCTGACATTCTCATGACCAGAAGCTAAGCAAGATTATAGGGCACATCGGATTTCCCTGAAAAGTACCTAGGAAATACGCAGCCTGATTCGAGACACACGGAGGTAAATCCTAGAGATCAAAACAGAGCCCCGTGGCTCCAGCACTGCCAGGAGAGTAGATGGCAACTGTACTATGGTGGTACACAATGATCTTGCCTCTCAAGAGGATTATTTTTTCATTAGGCCCCACAGGCTGGAATTTATTTTTGTTTATCATGGCCTATATTTTTCTTCAGTAAAGCACAGACTGTGCTTAGTGGTTGTCAGTCCTCATTTGCTTATGCGAAACAGTGATGCCAAAGTGTTATTTCTTTACAGCTCACCCCCTGACTTTCTAAGTGCTCTGTCCTGTTAAAATGCAAATTTATTACAAGAGATGGTAAAAGTTGGTAATAACTATGTTTTCCTCTAAGTCTAATAAACGCACAACAGGAAAAATTGTATCATCCCCAATGGTTACCTTTTTTGTTATTTGTGACTAGCAGGAATACAAATGAATGTTGTCTTTTTCCGAACACAGAGATGCTTCTTTTTCAAATAATACTTCAGCGCTGGATGATTTTTTTCCACAAGTATGGGCTGCCTTCTTTTTTCCTTTTTTTTTTTTTTTTAGCATAATTCAAACCTTGCTTCACTAATAAAAGATGTATCAATAAATCAATAACAAGTATCAAAGCTGCTCCTGCTCATTGTTTGAAGAAAAAACTCATCTATTCAAAAGATGAGTTAAAGTTAAGAAAACAACTTAGTTATTTGTTATAAAACTACAAAAATAACCAAGGCGCAACCTTATCCATGAAAAAAACCAACTTCAATGATTCAAGCAGCATCTTCAAACTGAAACATGTTACACGTTAAAAGAATGATTAAGACACTAAGCTTTTTCAAAGCTCTTGTTCAGTGTGAGGAAAGATAATTTGGTATTTATATATCCACATAAATTAAACACTTAAGATTATAATTAGTACTGTTGAGATAAAGGTTAAAAAACCATACCGTAAGAGGTTTAACATAGCTTTTGGGCACCATGTTCCAAGTTTAGCATGATTCGAGCTGATCAGAAAGTGGATACTCTTTGTTCAAAGTCATGTCTGAAGTTTGTTTCTGAAGAAATGCTTGAAACAATACATTTTCTATTGAAAATGTGCTCAAAAAAATAAAGTAACAGTAATAACTGCCAAGTGCAACCAGCCCTGAATGATTACATATTCTTTTTAAAAAATAAAAAGAAAATTATTTTTCCATAGCAAAGGCCTGGTTTTTAAATTTTACCCTTCTGTAGTCATCAAGTCATCTTGATTTATGAATGCCCCTGAGACCTAAAACAAAGTACATTTAAGAATACCGCTTCAGTGGTTTTGATGGTATGAGCATTTAAATACAGCACACGAAACCTCTGGAGTTTAAATCAGTTTAATGCAAGAGCTCTGTGTGGACACGTGTTCTCCTCAGATCAAGCTCATGTTACTCATTTAAAAGCCACACGCTTGAAACGCCTGCTCTGAAGTGAGCTGATGGAACATCAAGCTTGGGGTACACACACCCTCCTCTAAACCCAGCCACGGCTAAACTGCTGTAAGAACGTAAAGGAGCTTTACCTTAAATTGCCAACATGAGCAAATCCTATTTCCCCAACCCTGCAGCTCAGGGGATACTTCCATCAGCAGAATTACGTTTTTTGTTGCTCTAAGATAAAATGGGAGTGGGAGGGTACGTTGTACAGCCCAGGCAACGACGGGAAGGAGCATGGCTGAGCTAAAGGAACAATTGTTTCATGGCCGTTTCCTCATGTATCCTGAACCCTGTAGGGGAAAATAAGTTTTGAGATTTGATTATTGGTTATCAAGTGACTTTACTGCCACGCCACAGCCGGAGCCGGGGGGGAGGGAAGAGAAATTCCTTCCTCCTCCACAGAGTCCAGGGACCTCCTCAGCATAAAACAAGCTGGCAGAATATGGACCTAGGAATCTGGAAGCAGTTAAGCAGCTGGCTCATTACACTGGCAGAGTTTAAGTCCTTAAGTAAGGTGGAGAGATCCAAGGGACAATAAACAAATAACTATTGATCACAGATCCTGCAGTCTGGGTAAATCCAATTGAAGAACCTCTTTAGACCTCACCAGCAGGATTGTAGTTTTTAAGAGACAAAATGGATTTAGTGCTAGGTAATAAAAGATCAGCCTAATCTTACTTCCCTCCATACCTGCATGAGACATATTCTTACTACTAGCCCAAAAATATTTTTTAAATCCAATACCGTTTTTACTCTCTCCTTCCTATCACTATGGAGGCACCAGGCTATTTATTTCAGATATATCTGTCTTACTAGTTCCTCACATTCTGGAGCACTCCTGAAGACAAGACCTTTTAAAGCTACTTTAAAATTCTAAAAAGACAACTTTGCCACAGTGCCATTCTATCTGAACTAAAAAGAAGTTAAAAGGAAAGAATGTTTTCAAAGATAGAACCAGACACATGTGTTAATACCCAGCTCAGCTACAAACCACTTTTAATGCTTTTGTGTCTCAACTTCCATCCGTAAAACAGTGGTAAGTCTGTTTCCCTCTTTTGTGCTCTGTATTTTGGCTACAAATCCTCCCCGGCAGGGGCTACTCCACTTAAAGCATAGGTATGGTGTGTAACAATCTCAGCTGGGGTCCGTATGTCCCAACACAATGCATTAGAAACATTCTAATTAATTAAGCGAATTAATTTGTTTGCTGATTGTTAATTTTTTTTTTTTTAACTAAAAGCAAACACATTATAGATACTACGAAAGCAGTGACTTGATTTAAACGCTGCCTTTATGTCACTCCATAGTTATATAGCATAGTATTTAGAGGTGTATAGCTGGGATTCTGTGGCCTAGCAAGCTCTCAAAGCCAGACCTGCACTAAACGATAAATGATTCTAATCCTATGGGTGTAGCAGAAAAGCCCTTCAAAAATATAAGTAGCATAAAGGCAGCCTCATCCTAGCTAAGAGGTATGGGTAGTCCGATCTGATAGTTGACTTTGAATTAAAGAGAGGTGAATTAAAAACGAGGGGGCAATCTATGCAAACTGGATTCCACATCAATAAAACTTGTGATGGTTACTGTATTGAATGTACTATTCATTTATATTTAATTGATTCCAAAAACATTCATGCACACACCATACAATCATGGCAAGAGTGAGTAAAATTCCAGCCTTATGTAAGTATTACAGTGCTTGCCTTTTTTTAAATCAAGTAGATGGAAAATTTTTAATGCAAACTACTAGAATTACATAGTTAAGCATCTGAGTTTCAAAAACATTAAAGTTGTTCTTTGCACCTACAGCAAAAGAAAAGGAAAGAAAACACGGTGGTAAGGGGAGGAGTGGACGAAGCAGCCACGATGAAAGAGGGCATGTACTGGTGCAGGAGAAGGGAAGAGCGACAGAGCAGCCATTGCAACAAATGTGTCTTATCAGAAATAAAGTGTCATCTTCTAGAAGAGTCTATTGAAAGGTCAGAATGTCCTTAGTAGCTGAGAAGATGAAATCATCTGACTGAAGGTAAAATACAAATCTATTTAAAAGCCATTTGTGATTGATGAGAACTGGAAGACAAAGATGGCATCACAGTCCCTTGGCAAGAGAATTCCTCCAGATGGTATCTATTTCTCATTAATGCTCTGGGGGAGGATCCTAGACATCCCAGCAGGTCCCGTCATGACTTTGGATTCAAAGCTGTCCACAAACTCAGCTGCTCTTTGGCTCAACTCCACTTTTGCTGCACATGCATACGGCACACAGCAGTGCTACAGGACATCGGCTGATGAATGACTTTTAACTGTTAATTTCTGTCTCTTTAGATCACACCTCCTATACTATGTTTCAAAACGCAGAAACCTGTCTCTAACCATGCCACCCAAGACATGGCTCAGAAAAGCTTCTCAGGCTCTTCACGTTTTCTGCTACTAGTATAGAAACTTTAAGGATTGCTAGAAAACACTAAGAACCGTAACACAAAAAAAGAAAGGAAATCTTAACAAGTGAATGTCAGCTCATTTTCGGTTATTCATGCCTCCGACAGCGAACATAAAGATGACCAAAATGTCAACCCTGAGTTAAGACCATAACAAATCTCTGCATCTTGGTTTCATTTGGCAAAATCGGAGCAGGGCTTTAAAATAGTCTCTAAATGGAAAGTTCTTTACTCCCTGTCCATCACCAGCCTCTTTCGCTCCACCTGTTGTGATGCCACCATACCATCATCCATCCCTTCATACGCAGAACATTCGTAATTGGGTTTGGGGTTTTTTGTCCCGTTTAATTTTAGATGAATTGAGGGACAGATTTTCCACACTTCCCCCTGGAAGCTGTTCTCTGAACCTCCTGGAGCTCATTGCCAACTCCTTCTTTCTTAACAATGGCTTAAGTATGAGACCTCTTCCTCCTCTACACTGTTTATCATCAGCTATGGATTTGTTACTTAGAGACAGCTTCATTGTGGAATAGCATGTGGTAGTGACCTTATAGTATTTTTGTCCACACCACTTGGGATAAAAGCAGCCTACTCAGAGATCCCAGCTGAGTTCAGAAGAGCCCAGGACCCTTACAGTGCTAAGAACCTACCGAGATCTCTACCGAGCTCCCCTGCTATTGCTTGCAAGAGAGACAAGTAGAGTTTAATATGGCAATCTCACGGTTAACTTCTTCAACAGCTGAGAGGAGGTTATTTAACAAAAGAAAATGAGTGTAGGTAATAAAAAGTCACTGACACCTCACTAGGATTTGTCTGGGTTAACACAGACAGGGTGGAGAACACTACCAACCTGAAAACAAGCAAAGGGTCCAAAAAGTAGAATTTATTTGAATTCCTATGGATTAAGCTGCTAAATAAACCACATTCTTTTCTGTGAGCATAACAGATAGAAATACATAGGAGCAGTCAGTCCACTGCAGCGTGCTGAGAACCTAAACAAATGTTATAACACATGAAGGATCTTGTGTGTATAACATCTGCATTGCAGCTGGGGTGGGGAAGTGCCACGCTGGGTCTGCGCTGTTTCCGAGGCTGGCGATGCCCTGCGCGTCCCTGTGACATTGCCAGCCTGCAGGCAAAACCGGAGAGTGCACAATGTGGCAACAGGGCTGATTATCTGCCGGCAGATGATAAACTGCAGATTCCCATGCAGTAATGGCAAGGCCTTCTATTTTAACTAGCAAAACACTATAGCAGAACCACTGATCTGTAGTTATGATTTTATTTAATTCAATAAATTGTTTACTTTGTGTCCACATCTTACTCCGTTTCCAAGTCAAATTAACACATCATTTCAGGTTAAGATAAGCAACACATCCTGAATACTGATACAGGCCAGAACGTGATTATACTAAAATCAGTTTACAAATCCTCTTCATTGGCTCTTTGTCAGGAAACTTCACTATACACAAGAGGAAGTAAAGGAATAAACCAAAATCAAACATAGTATGCTTACGGAACAATTAAAATTTTAATTCACCATTGTAACCTTCTAAAAGCTTTCAAATTTATATGGCTTTAAATGATAATGATTTTGACAAAAAACATTTTTTCCCTCTGTGAAAGGTATTAGCAGGAAATTGAAAAGCTGAAGGAAAATGAAATTGCATTTTTCACATTTGTTATGAGCCTACTTTAACTGTGCAGTGGGAGAGGTATTTATCATGCATAGCCTGTCTTTGTCTTTGGATGCTCTTTTCCAATTTGGACTGGAAGCCCTGTGTGTTAAAAGATCATTAACCAAAGTCACGTACATCATCTCTCCCTCATAAATGAAGACTGTAAACACTGCAACAGGCACAGAGACACTGCATGATCAGGGCCCAACGCAGACCTAGTGGCTCACACGAGACAAAGTAGACAGACTAAACTACCCAAAAGAAATCTTTTTTCCCCTAAAACATACCCATCCCAAAGAAAGGGCAAGGAAATGGCATGGGCAGCTGCTGAAAGACTCCTTGAAGCTGGTCTAGAACCTACACACACACCTCTGGCCCTGTGGGACCCTACCACCTTAAGTCTTAGCACAACCAATTTTATTACCTGGCTTCTGGATGGATAGTGTTCCTATCCCTTGTATTTACACAAAGTTTCAAGCACATAAAAGGAGCTTTACACTGTGAACACATTATGAAAGAAGACGGGAGACAAATACCACCTTACACTGGCTTATACAAATCATGACGTTGGGACTGAGTATTGTTTCATGAAACAAAGGGCTGGGTCATACAGCCCTATCATATAATGTTTTCACATCAGCACACTCCAAAAAAAATTTTAAATAGAGTCGTAACACTGGCTGCATAGATTTATAAAGCAATCAGATCTCATGGTGAGAGGTATACTGAAGTATACGGAAGAACTGCTTTCTTCATAGTTATATTCCTGTCTCCAGGCACTAAATGCAGTATCTCTGCACATCTCTGCACTCAATGCAGTCAGACACAATACCTTCCAAAATTACAGAAAACTAAATTTTTGAAACTGAATTCATTCCTGTTTAGTGTCTCCCACATAAACCTGTCTTTTATATGGCACTCTTGGCCCCTAGCACATTGATCTATGCCCCAGCATTTTGGAAATCATTTTAGGTTGCTCTTTTTGCCATAAGAGAGGAATGCAACGCCTCGGGTAGTGAAGAAAACTGAGCAAGATTTTCATCTCCTTCCAGGAGTCTCATGATCTAGTTTTAAATCTTTTTCCATTACTATTTAATGGTACTATAATTACTGTAAGTCTCTAGCGTTCAGAATAACCACAAAACAAATACAACCTTGATTATGCTCTTATTATTATTTGTATTACAGTGGCAACAAGAGACTTCGAGCTTTACCAAAGGAACAGAGGAGTGTGCATCTCCAAGAACCTGCATCTAATCTAGAATGAGAATTTGTAGGTTATTACAAACAGAAAAGACTGGGGAAAAGGGACAAAACACTGAGGTTGCTATACCTAGTTTATATGCTCTTATTTTCTTACGTTAGAAGTCTGACGGTCTTCTTTGGAAAACATTCTGTCCTTCATGAAACTGGACAGAAAGACAATCAGCAGTCCTAGTCTCTAGAATTGGCTCAAACCTTACTGTTTAGGACAAGTTCTTCTCTAAAATCCTTAAATACAGCTATCTCCCCTGCTGCCAATCCAACATTCACAACAGTCTTGAAAGCTTATTCTCTGCTGCCAAACCTGCCTCCAGTCACACTTTTTTGTTGCAACTAAGAAGTCACAGATTTATTTATCGTCTAAAACTGTGGGCTGTATTTATCCTCTAAAACTGAACAGGCATGTAGCAGTAGACCAAAGGCTCCTTTGTGGAGAAAGCACATCATTTTGGAAGAAACAAAGACGGGTGTCTCTTCTGCTCAGTGCTGTTCGCAGATAGTAAAGCAAAAGAAAGTGTTTGATTTACTCTCTCAAATACTGCACTATTGAATGAGTCAGTTAATCAGAAGACCTGATTTTACCATTCCCAAGTGATTTCACTTAAACCTTGAAGTGTCATCCCCTTTTGGTATTTGTACTTTTTCAACAGTGGAAATTAATACAGCAGAGGGGCTAAGTCTAAAAGTCAGAGATGAAAGGTGGCAATGACTGGTACAAATGTATCTGAATTCAAATTTACCTTCTGAAGTCTTAACGCTTTCTTTTCCGACACAGAAATAGAAGTATGTGTCTCATAGTTTGAAACAATTTTTAATACAGTCCACAGTTATCTTCCCCTGCAGAGCAAACTCTCACCGTATCCACTAACCTGAATGAGCATTTCTGGCATCAGCTCCTCCCACTCCCATCAGCCCATCAGGCTGGGCTCCCAGGGCTGCCAGTTTGGCACAATGGAAACCTGCGGGAGACTTCACAATACTTTGGATGAAGCTCTGCAGACAAGACAAGACCCTGGGAGTTGCAGTTGGCCGACTCTGGTGTCAAGGGGATGTGCCAGCCTCTCACAGCAATTACAAAGTGTTAGTCCTGGCTTGCTGTGAAGGATAATAGTTCAGTCACCAAAATGAAAAAATACTGGCTGCCTTTGTAGAATCAATTTACTTAAATGAGGTGGGAAGGCAGAATAGATGAACTAGTTATGAGCAGCTCACCAACTATTCCATCTGGATTTGTATTTTAACCACATAACTCTAAACAGCATCAGTAGATGCTCTTTCTATATTACACATCAATGGCCCTTACATGAATCTGTCATTTCAGAAGATGAATCTTTCCTTTCTGAAAATTTTCAGATTGGCATTTAAGGGCTCAGGATTCACACTAAGAGGGCCATAGATAATATCCTTTTCCCATCTAGGTTCATAGATTGCAAGTAAAAAATAACTGTGAAAGTTATATTGCAAATTATTAGATTTACAGTCTTTGAAAACATGACAGGTTTTTTCCCCATTCTGACTTGAGTGTTAAACAGCAGAGCAGGTGCTATAAAATATCTAGAGTCTATCACACCCTCTATTCTGTGCATGTTCCTCCCCAGCAGAGCTTAGAAGGACATGCAGCAAACACTTCCAAGAAGCCAAGCAAGATTGCTGCTAGCCCAATAAATGACACTTGATTAATGTAAATTATTCCTTTTTTTTTCCCCCTCTCCCCACCATGTTTTATTTTCTTTATTTTTGGATTGGAGAAGTTCACCTAGTATGCAAACCTAGGAATCAATCAAACAAGTTCTGTTTCTTCAGAGAATCTAATTAAGGTACCTCCCACTGGATAACCACAGGACAAAGCCCAAAACCCAGCCTGGAAATAGCTAAGATCTGAAAATGAACTAACAGAAATTGCTTATTTAATTTTATAATCCCAGGTGTGTAAGAATTGCAGCACTTCACTAAATTCTTCCCCAGGTAAAAAGACCAAGTATGTCCACTGAAGTGAGCAGGAATCATATGCGGCTGAGAAATGAAACGTTTTCTATAGAAAAGGTTGTTAAAAACGCTTTAGTTTAACTTTCCTTCACAGCCTTGTGACAGCACTGCAGAAAAATTTCTGTTTCTTGTGGAGGTCTATCTTACAGCAAGATCAGAAAAAAAAAAAACTTTCAAATTCAGATTTGCAATGGCAACCCCATAAAGCTGGCAGAAGGGCTTATGGCAAACTCTGGCATTACATGTTCTTTTTGTCTTTGTTTCTTTAAGTGCGTAACACATTTATACCAACATCTCCACTGACAGGCTCACTTTACTTCTTTTTGCAGATTTAGGATTTATATACTTTTCAGACTACTGAAAGTTGTGTTTAATTAGATCTTACACCTTCTCTACTTTTACACACACAGGCATTTGGCTACTGAAAGACTGGCTTTGCCACACATCCACAATTTAATGACAGCTATTGTCAAATTAGTGTTTTCAGATGCTCTAATTTCACATTTATCTTTTGCCAGAAATATTGCCTGGCACTGTATTAAATAAAGAAAAAAATTTATTCTAGCTGATACGTGACAGCAATCACAGCAAACAGAAGTCATACAGTTGGAGAACATCATTATAAGCTGATCATCTTTTAAAAATATTTAACAAAAAGCTCCTGGGTCTGCTTTAGTAGCTGAGCCTGAACTCGGCAAGGAAGTGACTGAGCAGAATCAGACATTCTCATTAAGTAAAATTAGCCAAGTGCAATTTGCCTGGCTGATGCCCTCTATGTATTAGCATTTACATTCAGCCAGTGATGAGCTTAATCAGGTTTTTCAAACAAAAAGAAAAAATCCCTGCAAAAAACATAAACCTATCAGGTTTATTAGTAACAGATTGCATATCCATTGTAAAAAGGCAGCTAAGAAACTGAAGAAAATTGTCTGTTCAGAAGTGCATCCTAGTAGCTAATAGCAATCTTTCCTCATAGCAGGAACATGACCTCACATATGTGCTAGCTGATTGATGTCAGATTTACTGAAGACAAAAGGAGGCATTTTATTAAAGGGCAAATGCCAGGAGGCTACACCGAGCAACCACAGCGCCTCACTGGAAGGGACAGGTTTGCCCTCTGATTGCAAAGACTCTATCACAAGGTCTTTTTTTCCCCCCTTTCCACAACAAATGCATCTCAAAGAGCTGTCGAGCCCAAGAAACAGAAAAAGAAATGCAATAGCATCTAAGGAGATAAGCGTCAGCAACAATGCTGATGTGACAACTAAAGAGCAGAAACCACTCCAGAAAGCCTGGTCCTGCTGGAGGGCACTTACCTGAAACAACAGCAGCAAAACTGAACGTGAGAGGCAGCAAGAGGCCGTATGAACCCAAGGCCCAGAGATGCCAGGAAAGCGGCTGCTTGAGCTGAGCATGTGTGGTGATATCGCTATCAAATTTAACCTCGCAGACCTTCTGAACATCAGAAAAGAAGCAGAAAACTTTGTAGATTTTAAGGCAAGCTATCGAAAGTAGCACTGGTAAAAAAAGATTCCATAGAAATAGCTTGTTTTATAAAATTCATCTTGCTAACGCCCCTTTCAGACAAATGGGCACCAAGTATGTCCTAACATGTATTGAGAGCTTCGAAGTTTTTTATAAATTACGCCTCAATGCATCCTGGTTTGCAAAACACTCCAGCAATGAAAGCTGGCCAAAGGAACAACATGGTGCAGCCCTTCCCATGTGCACTGCACGCATACTAGGCAACAGAAAAAAGGCAACTCAATGACAATCATCCCAGAATTACACTTTGTAGCCCCAGTTATTCTCCTAAGGCAGACAACTGCTTTATCTGAGCAGCACAAAATGAGGCTTTGACCCTCTGTTGTTCATTCCAACATTCTTTTCTCCTTAAGTCCCTGGTTAACTGTTCTCTTTACAGCATGTTTCTATAGTGACCAGCTGCTAAATTGATACTCAATATATTTCCCTTTCCACCTGCCTTACTTCAGACTTGGAAACTCAAAATGTTATTTAAACAACATTCCAAAAACTGAGCCTCGAGCTGTGGTAAGATGTTATGGTAGACTACTTCATCACACTAACTTCTTCAGCTCTTGAAACAATGCAAAACCAAATAAATGTAGTGTTTATAGATGAAAGCAAAATTCTTCATGGCTCACTAACAATTACTTGAAAAGCTAATATATAAAGGACCAGGAAGAAATGAATTCCCAGCACCTTAGAGAAGTTATCAGACTCCTCCTTTCAGACAAGTATTTCATTTCTTCAGCAGCTTTTTGACTGTTTATTGTGCCTTGGTTACATTAACACCCTAAGTGGAGCAGCCTTCCTAGAGAATAATAACCAAGATACGCTTTACATGCGGGTAAAGCACTGCGTTCCCAGAGGGAGACAGGGGAGCATGTTTTTATAATAGCTAATATGGCAATGAATCATCCTCCTGAGATAAAGACTAAAAACATTAAGAGGGGAATATAGTAGGTTGAAATAAAAAATTCAAAAAAGGGACTTATCTGGTTCAACTTTTACACATGCAAATAAACAGTATGAGAGGGAAACACAGAGTGAGACATGAAGTAATGAGCAGAAAGATCAGGTGTATCTATCTTCCTGGAGGCTGAAAGAAGGAAGATATTAAACTGTGCTTACTGGTAAATTGCCACTGCCAGTTATTGACAAAGTTGTCAATTATACAGGATTATTTAGACTGATGATACCTGAAGAAATGGGGATTTAGAAACACTTGGGACTAAAAGGAGAGATAGGAATGTGCTGCAGATGATAAATGGAGTGGACTGAAAGTAAAAGAGCAAAGAGTCCAGCTTCGGAGGGTATAATTAAATATCCTTAATTAGCATATTAGAGTACTGCAATGAAACCATATACCTACTTTCAAAGTAGGATTTTAGAAAATAACATAACCGAGTGAATGAAAGACCAAGAATGTTGTATGCCGTAAGACTGCTTGGCATAGAACTTATTCAGATAACTTCTATCTTGCTAATGTTTAAATAACTTAATTATACAAAAATATGCACTGACTGCCCAGGTCTGTAAGCAGTAAGATATTAAATCACCATTAGACAGATTTTACTGAAATTGGTCAGACAATGCATTAGGAAAAGAGGACAGTGCTTGAATTAATAGAATAGGGTTTCACATAGTTGAGTAATCATGTAGCTTAATGCACATGGATAAAGTAGGGACCAACAAGTAAAAGGAAGGTTGCAACTGGCAATGTTTTTAACCACAATGTTTTTAAACTGGTCTAGGAGTAAGAGTTAAGTTTTATTTTGAGACAGGGGATGTGAAAAGTGTTTTGAAATTCTTGGAAGAAGCCTCCTATAATATCACAAAGCTCTGTTCTATTAAAAACATACTCTGCTGAAGAGTTAGGGATATTTGCTACCACAATTTTCTTAATAGAATGAAAGATATTTCACTGTGTTCATGAAGAGATAGTTGACAGGTTAGGATTTCAATACAAGATTTGAAAGACCTAGGCCTAAATCACAGTTTTGGCATTGACTTGTTTGGTCATGCAAGCTTAACTTTTCTGTACCTCACTTTTGATATACAATGGACTGGCAATTCCCATCTCCCAGGCATTTCACCAGGATACACGTATCCACAACCAAGACATTATGGATATAATTGGAAGACTGCATGAAAAACATCGATATAAAAGGCTCTCGGATATATGGCAACATCCCAGTGTTTAATTTATACTACCCTTCTAAAATAATTTCGGTTACTCATATTAAACAAATTCTCTGTTCCGAGCACATAAAGGTTTTATTTGCCACAATGCTACCTAGTCCACTGTTTCAGACTTAAGCGAGACAGGGCACTACTACCAGAAGAACTGAATTTCCATCCCTCTGCTTTGATTGCTATTGTGGCTTCCATCTGCCATGGCTTTTTTACACCATCACTGAGGCCTCAACTAAGTAATGCCTTGAGCAACAGAAGCTAGGGTTTCAATACATGCCACCAATAATATTTCTGCTTCCTAAGAAGCAATGCTAGAAAACAGCCAACTGCAACAAGTTTTTAAAAAATACTGTATGATGACTGAACTGGACAGATTAAAGCGAGTCTTAAATACCGTATTACAATCCAGACAAAAGAAAAAGTACTTGCCTTGGCCAAGCACAAAATCAGTATTATATAAATGGCTCCCCCCTCCCACACACTTGTACACGCAAGAGAAAACAGAAACGCAGCAGGGAGGAGGGCACAGTGGTTGTTTTCCCAAGGACTAATAAACTTCCCAGCTGAACAGTGCTTGTCTTCTGATTGACAAGTGATGAATATGACAATATGCCTGGCTCACATGACGTAAAAATGACAGCATAAGACACTGAAGGCACCCTATTTGTCTTCAAGTTACTTTCACTGATTAGGAAGAAAAGATGCAGAATGCCAGCTGAAGGTGTTTAGGAAAGGTGAAGCCTCTGAAGCAGAAGCTAGCAAAGGCTAGGCAGAACATGTTGACAAGACAGAGAGGGAAGTGAAAGATTAAATTTGTTATTGTTGTAGGTAACCATCATTGAAGACCAATGTACTTCAGAGACTGTACCTGCCTACCCAGCTCCTCCCTCAATCTGAGTCTGAAGTCATGGGAAACTGTAATACATTATTTCAATATAGGATATAATACATATAATGTAACATATAATGTAACGGTATTAGCTTCCAAAGAAATCTTTATAATGGCTGTTGCAGCATACAACTCAGAATATAACTTATAAATGCAGGATTCCTCAGTCTTTGGATTGCTGTTTTCTACTCACAATAAGTAGTAGTTTAGGAAATAAAAAACCAAACCCATGAACACTTAGTTTTGGCTTGCTGTGCCTCAGTTTTTCTGCAGGACATGGTACCCCTCTGCTGGGCAAGAACAGATGAAACAGCAAGAAGCCGTGAACCAAAACTGACTGAACAGTAAAACAAAACCAGCCTGTACAGACTGAAAAGGATAAGTAAGGAAAGGCAACTGAGGCAATGTATGGCTGACCAAAAGCCTGAGAAAATAAGGAGCCCAGGTGCAAACCATTAAGCAAACAGCATTCACAATTTAGACTTAGTTCTCCAAACACTGTCCAAACAAGAAAGTAACATTTTTCATTACATCCATGAAAATGAGTCACCTTGAAGGAGCTGTCATCTTGACAAGCACCAGCTCTTTAACTCTAAAAACAATTGTTGTAATATTTAGGATAACAGGAAGCAGAAAGAATTTCCTAAAGCAAAAGATTATTGTCCATTAAAAACTAAATTATGAGCTACGAAGTCTGCACTGCATGAAGTTGGTAAAGAAATTTAGCTGTAACTTTTGCATTCATAACATTGTTTTCCAGGAGAAGGTATGACAAACCTTAATCAAGCCTTCAGAACAGTTTTTCTTTTTTACTTTAGGCATTACATTTATATACATACATTTTTAAATATGACAACCATAGTAAAGATAGGAGAATTTCAGACATCAGCAGTGATGCAGATGAAAAAGCAAACTCCTACCAGAGACATGTGTGATATCATGTACATTTTTGGGAAACATAGTTAAATCTTACTCTGACCTCTGAAGCATGATAGAGAAGTTAAGACTCCTTCTCATTAGTCTTGAGACTGGAGTATACTTGCCCATTTTGTTTCAGACTTCTTGTTCTGTTCTACAAATGACTCTGCTCGGTTCCCTGTGGGTTGGAATACTACTCATTTTTAAAGCAAGGCAAGATTGCAAAGAAGCCTGGTTTAAAAATAACATTCTAATAAGTGACTTCTAGGAAACAATTTTTTTTTTTGTTAAAAATATAAACACAAAACAAAGTTTGATAATACTTTTTGCCCTTTTATTAAAAACAGTCATTACACTTGACATACATTTGGCAAAGATACATAATTGTATCTCTACTTTCCAGGAAACTAATTACAGACTATTACAAAGTGACACCGTGTATGCAATTACTAGATTCTGGGTCAGTTTTTCCATACTGCGAACTTCTGGTTTTGTTTCAGTTGTTCAGGTGATTCTGCTTTTAGCTTGCCTGTGTGATCAACAACAGTATATTGGCTTAAAAAAAATGTTTATTCTTTTAATAACATTAAAAAATGTATATATGTGCACACAGTGCAAAACTGCACCCAGTACCTGCCGCTAGATATTGAAGAGAACATTCTTCTAGGGTCTTTACCATCCAGACTCATCCTTTTGTACCACTTTTCACATTGAAGCCTGTCACTCCAAGCCTTTCACCTTGTTAACCAAAGTTTGTTTCACTAAGAAACAAGTTTTCTAAACCATTTGTTTAGGGACCAGGAAAGAGAACAAATCTTACCAACAGGAAACTCTCCAGAGGAGAAAAAAGCCTGCAGTGACAGAAGCAGATATGGAGCCTCAGTAAAGACAAGTTTTTCTAATCAAACCTACACAAAAACTTCAACTATACAGCAGCTATATTAACAAAG
>NW_009227038.1:0-3399 GCF_000690835.1 Fulmarus glacialis | reverse complement strand
CTAGTCATTACCCACATCCTCAACAGGACTAGATTTACATAAGAAAGAATATCTGTCCATTTACCAAGATGTATTGTCCCATTTCCCGCTTTTGTTTTAGGTCAATTGGAAGCTTCTTTTTTCAGTTTTTCTAAAATCTCATCTGGTGTCATCGATACCAAAATCTTCACCACTTTTTCACGTGATTTACCACCCTGGTTTAGACACACACAAAAAAAATCTTTCAGAGAATCACCATCAAATACACATTCCACAAAAACTCACTGTAATGCCAACATAACAGGTACTTTAAAAATAGTTCTTAAAGTGTGGATATGCAGAATTAACAGCAGTAAGAGATAGTTCATCAATGTCCTTTCTAGTTATTTGAAAGGTGGAAAACAATGTCTTATCTACTTTCCTTTTAAAATTGGATACAGCTCCCAGGGCATGCCCTGAATTGATGCTCTTTTTATAGGCTAGAACAAAAAGCAAGGAGTGATAAGTTTCCATAATTCACTTGTATCATCTAGAAGCAAGACTCCATCTAATCTGCATTTTATTTTTAAAAAGTGGGTATGTGTGTGTGTATATATATATATATGTATATTTGATAACTGTATACTTTCAGATCTTTCTTCAAAGTTGTCTCCCACAGAGTATTAGTTACTCTTAAGCTGAGTTCTCAGGTTGATAATATCAATTAAATGACAAGAAATCACATTGTATATAACCTATAAGACATTCATTCAGATTCATACTGCAGTTATTTGAAATATTATTGACCTGTTTTTGTGTTACTGAGAAAAAGGCTATTTTACACAGGAACTGGCAAATCTGCAACCTCATTTCATGTTGCCTGAAGACACAACTTTGCTAATATTCAGTAAGCCATGAGAAACAACTTGCTTGTTAATCTGCAGCCTGGCAAAAAGTTTGAAAAGCCCACAAGGGACACCCTGAAGCAGGAGAAAGTCCTTAACTCTACTATACAGAAACATAGCATGAAATTAAAATTAAAAATAGATTTTTGAAGCAGTCTAGCCAGCTGATGATGAAAATCAAGGCCCTTGCATAGAAATCTGGTAACCCCAGTTTTATACTGGATCATTTCCCACCAATTTCCCGATTTGGGTTGGTTTTGTTAATGTTATCACTTACCATAAAGCAAGTAGCACCTTAGAGAACAATCAGTACCAAAAATCACTTGCTGTTTATACCTAGCAGATCAGGATGGAAAAATCTAAGCCACAGGTAAAATACAGACTTTACCACAATGCTTCACTGAGAACAAACAGTGGCTTGTGAAAAACAAACACTAGCATGTAATTATTTGGACACCATAGGTGAGAACAACTGAGTCAAGAAGGTCAGACAACACTGGCCCCTTTTATGTTCAACTCTGCTTAGGACTTATTAGAATAATATAGTTAAACCTGAACATCCCTTCAAGGCAGCAAAACAGTGTTATCTGTAAAATGTTGATAAACAAATTAAGCAGTTTGCCCATGATTCAGGAAAACCAAGACTCAAATCTTAACATCTCTACCTTTTGGCAACACAGTGGTCAATTCATTGATCACGTTGCCATTCACCACTATCCTTTAACTGGCTTCTACAACTACTACATTAAGCCAACAGACAAAAATTAAAAGCACAATTTTTCATTGTGCTCTTATGTTCATAAACTATAAATAAACATGGCTGTAAAGACTGACTTTAAGCACAATAAATTAATAAAACAAATTATTTATTCAGTGCAATGAATAAAACAAAGAGTTTCCGCTCGCCAAAGTCAAGACATGTAAACTCTAATACAAAGAAACTCTTGACGCCCAGCTATAATCCAAGTGCTTATATATGCTCTTGCTTATGTGTGACAGTTAATTGTCAGAAAATTTTCACTCAAATACAGAAGTTACCTCAAAAAAATGAATGAAAAATTATTAATAAAATGCACATTCTCTTCAAAGCACAAATTTTGTGAACCGCATTTGACACGAAAACAAGAGAATCTTTGAAGAACATGAAAACATGAACCACACAAATTTGGAAAATATATCATGATGAGAACTATTCTGATTAAAGATCTCAAGATCAGCTGTGGTTCTTCCTACACTAGGTTTGTTCTCAATGAGTCATTCCATTAACTCAACTAAACACCTTTAAAGTGTCTTTTGGACTGAACTTGGAGAGCAGCTCCCTGTACTCAATGAGTAAATTTCAAAAATCTTGAATTTAAATTGCAGTAGGGCAAGACTGAAAGGAAAAAAAAAAGGAAGTACCTTCTCTAAAACAACTTCACTCTTCTTCACTTCTAGCACCTTAGAGAGGTAGCGACACAGCTCTGCATTTGCCTCCCCTTCTGATGGAGGTGCAGCAATAGCTACACCTACTGCCTCAGCTGTCACATCTGTAACAAATATTTTAGGGATTTTACGCTCAAAATAAGTTCAAAACATCTAGTTATTAAAAATGAATGTTTATGCTTTCAAAAGCATTTTAATTTAAACTCAAATAAACTTACAGATTAGCAGGTAATGACATTTTTACACTTCACAAGTTTCCTTAAGTTAAAACTGTTAGCCAGTACAAAGAAAGATAATCTTCTGATACAAAGAACAGTGAAGCCTTCAGACCTGTATCAGAGTGCAGGCATGAATGATCAGCTTTCACACAACTGGGGCACTGTTCTAAGCCCCCTCTATGTTGCCCATTCTGCTGCAGGTGTAGTCCAGCTTGGCATCACGTAGCATAACACAAATCAGGCTACCCCACAAAAAAAAGCATGATAAATAAGTTTGCCCAGAGAGCTATGCTACCATCAACAATTTCTTTGTGTTGCCAATTGAGCCTAGACACTCTACCGCAGTCCACCATGTCAGCCTCATACACAAATCTGTACAAAAAGCAGTTCTAATTTGTACATAAGCAAGTCCAGATTTGTAGGGGGAGAACACATTTTATTAGATCAGACTTTTATAGCTCAAATAAAACCGCACAACCTCTTGGGATACCAATAGCATGCACAAAATTACACGTGTCAAATTGAAGCGCTGATCAAGTGTGTTTGCTGTTACTCCTTTCAAAGAAACTTGTTCAGAAGGATTTACATCGTGCTCGCTGCCCCACCTAGCGTTACCTACGGGCACCGGGGAAGAGCTACTCCCGGTTCTTTAAAGAAAAGTGGGAAATTATTACTTTCTTCAGTTTTCTGATGATTTTTTTTTCAGCTCAGGGGATAGAGATAAGCTGTAGAACGCGTTAGAAAGACTGGTTAGAAAAAACAGCTTTCCCGCTCCCTCCCCCGTTACTGACGGCTACCCCCGGAGCGGGAGAGGCCACCCGCGCCGCTCTGCAGGAGAGGCGACCGGAGCATCTTAAACCCCGCCGTCACCGAGCGCCCCGAGCCGCCCGGCA
>NW_009227037.1:24678-65527 GCF_000690835.1 Fulmarus glacialis | reverse complement strand
TAATGATTCTATGATTCTATGATTCTCCCCCATTACCACAAAGAAGAAAAACCTCCCTGTCATCTCCACCATTGCTCATGTCATGAACAATGGCATTGCTTAGTCACCTCTGCCATACAGCAAAGCTGCCAAACAGCTGCTCTTCTGTCCCAGCTTCACTTTCTTGCTGTCATCCCCTCCTTGCCACAGAGCAGCTTTGTAGGTGCAGGAGGAAGAGCTACAGCTCCTCTGCCGGGCTGCTTCACTGACATTGTGTTCCATTCATGTCCACAAACATCCCATTTATCAGCGTTATCTTCAGAAAAGCCAAGCCTTCTGGACCTCTACATTTCATACCCCTCCGACACCAGCACCTTTGCTTGGCTCTGTAATAAGCTAAGCCAATCCTACAAAAAGCCATAGTTGGCAAACATCATGTTTTAGCTTTAAACAATAGTGGCACAGACCTAGGCTTCACATAGCTTGGCCATCTGCTTGTAGGACTTTCCTGGCTGAAAACAAGTAGATTTTAGTGGAAAATGAGTCTTTCTACTCAGTGGAGGCATTAAGGAAAAGAAACAGAAAAGCAGACATATTTGTAGAAGAAGGACTAAAAGCGTAGGCAATTTGAAATGCTTGTTTCACTCCTGAAAACACACTGAATTTCCATTCCTCTATGGGATGGAAATTGTCTAATTTGCAAAGCAGTGAAAACTTACCAGTAACAAGCAGCTGTTTGCTTGTTTTTAAATGGAAAAAAATCATGAGGACTTTTAGTTGACATGGTTAAGGCACAACAATGATTCCAGAAATTAAAGCCCCAGAAGTAAACATTGCCTGGCCAACAACCCATGGATTTAGGATCCCTCAGCCCTCAAATAGCCCCTCTGGCCTATATCATGTCAAGCACAATAAATTAAGGACACACCAAATCTATGCCTTCTGTGTCAGTGATCATCACATATAAGTCCCTGTGAGATGTTTTAACTTCACCCTTCATACTGTGACACAGCTGTCCCTAAAAAGCACTAAGGGAAGTGAAGCTGCATGCAAGAGCACTGCTACACGTACTTCTGCTGACATTTCAGGATGGACCAAGAAAATGAATGTTTCAGAAGGGGGAGGGAGGGAGCAAAAAAAAAAAAACCCAAACCAACATCCCACTTCTCCCAACCAGGCATCCAGTCTGCCCCTCTCAGAGGTCAAGAGGACAAGGTTTACAACAGTGCCTCAACATTCAGTAATAGGCTCTGGCAAGCAAGGAAAAGCTGAAGGGTCAGCCTGGCTTTCCCTTTTTTTTTTTTTTTTTTTTCCCCACCCCTTGCTAGTAAATAACAGCAAAGGCAAGATAATACTGAAACAGCCAACTGGCTGCTGAGTTCCTGTGGTATTTTAACACTGTGAAAACACTATGAATTTTACGTAGCCAGTGTAAGGTAGCAGGTAGGCCACCAGATGCCAACCCACAGACCTTGGGTGCCACAGTCATTTGACTAGTGTCAGTGCAGCCCTGGCAATAGATCTGAGCTTCTTCTATTGGTCTGACCTGAAGCTGTCGAACAGCTTTACATAGCTAATAAACCTGTCTTCTCTGTAGCCCCATGCATGGCACCACACTGCTAACTCGTTCTGGTTCCTCCTGGCCTCTGACTAGCAAATATGAAAAATGCAATGGTGTTTGCCTTCAGTTGAGAATGGTGGTAGGTGTGCTCTATGATCTTTCACAAGTCCCTTGAGTTTTTCTTGCCTCATTTTTGAGGCTGTAAAACCCGCTCCAGAACTGTAGTTTCACAGCTGCTCTAAGCTGCCCTGCAAAGGAGCTGCTCTGCCTTCCCCTTTCGCTCCTAGCTGCCCTTTCCTGCCCCAGCACTGGTGCTTGGGTAGCCATGGTGGGGACAGGATCAGAGAATTTATCTACATGAAAAGCCACCACACCAGAATAGTAATGATAAGGTTCATTTCTAAACTGGATCGATTCCCTCCACTTCCTAACTAGATATTCAAATGTGTGCTGACCCATGAGAAGGGATGGGAATAGTGGTTGTCTTGGGCTTCAGTGAGATGAAAGCCTTCTGAAACTTTGGTCTCAGAGAGGTTTTATTGCTGTAAGCATTAAAGAAAACCGATTTTTTTTTTGCTTTATTTATAATGTAATTTGCAAGAACAGACTTTCCCAAATTTTCGGTATATTGGCACCAATCCCAGCTTTCTGCACTAAGCTACTCAGTTCGCCAAATTACTATTCCTGCGTTCTCCCTAGTTACTTATTTTGCAGGAGAGACTGCACTCCCATATCCCAGTCAGTACTCAGAAGTATTGTTCACATGCCTTCAAACTGACTGATGAGTTATTATTTGCTCTTGCTTGTTTTTCTCTCTCCTAAAATGCCTACACATACTATAAAATGTTTTGAAACATGGATTCCCATGAAATTGGCCATGGCACTAGATTTGTAAGGTTTTAATCAGATTAATCATATTAAATGGGCCAACTCAATTAGTTATCCAATTGGTTATGCTATTAAGTAAGAAAAATAAAACAAGGTCCTTTATTGTCAACACTAAAAATACCCTGGATTCTGCTCTGAGGATTTAGTGTCAATGATACGTGCATTTAAAGGCAAACTGATTACCTGCAAGAGCCAAAAGCAAGTTTTCCACAGAAAATTTGCATCAGTGTTGTGAACTCATCAGCTATGATGTTAGATTATCATGTAAGCAGCTTAATATTTAAATTATGCAGCTCGTAAGAAATCACATGGGGAAGTTTTTCCTCAAGCTGCCTTTTGTAGGAACATCCCAGATGCAAAGCAAGTATTTACAGCGCACTTGGTTTGTGGTGACCACAAGATGACAAAGTTCAGGATCTGGAGGATAGCTGGGAAAGTGAGCAGCAGAGTTAGGACTCTGGGCTTTAGGACAGTAGAATTTGGCTTGTTTGGGTAATTGCTAAGTAAAATTCCCCAGCAAGCATTCATCAAGCAGAAAGGGTGGAAGTTGATTTTAAAAAAAAAAAAAAAAAAAAAAAAATCACCAAACAAACAAACAAAAAAACAACCACAAAACTTATTAAGAACCATGAACAATCCACCCCATCATGCAGGAAGACCAAGAATTTCAGCAGAAGGCCTGCCTGGCTAAGACAGGATTTTCTCGATGAACTAAAGCACAGAAGGGAGTATACAAGAGATGGAAGCAAAGCAACAAAACTGGCAAGAAAACCAAGAACAAAGAATTACTAGTTGTTGAACAAGCTGGAAAGGCAAGGAGAGGGAGTTGCCCTCTATGTGAGAAAGCAGCTGGAATGCATGGACTTCTGGCTTGGGATGGTCAGGAGTCAGCCAAGGACCAGAAAAGGTCCTGGTTCTCATAGGAGAGTTTAACCACCCTGATATCTGCCAGAAGGATGATACAGCAGGGCTCAAGTAATCTTGGAGACTTCTTGAATACATTGATGACAACTTTCTGGCATAGCTAACTGAGAAGCCAACAAGAAAAGGTGCTCTGCTGGACCTCATAGTTACAAGAAAGAAGAACTTGTCCAAGATGTGAAAGTCAGAGGCAGCCTGAGCTGCAGTGACTGTGAAGTGATAGAGTTCAGGATCCTGAAAGGAGGGAAAAGGGCAAAAAGCAGGACCACAGCCCTGGGTTTCAAGAGAGCAGCTAAGGCTGCCTCTGACTTTCATGTCTCGGACAAATTCTTCCTCGATCTCAAGAAGTTCCTACCAACCTAAATGATTCTTTGGTTCCGTGAAGCATGAAAGTATTGCTTCAAAACCCATCTGGACCTGAAAGTAGAAAGAGACAGTGTAACAAGAAAGGCTTTTGTAGGTACCTTAATTGCAAAAAGAAGGTGGTGGACAATGTGGATCAAAAGGTACTTGGGAGTTGACCAGTATAATTTCAGGACTGCTGCCTACCTCTGTGAAAAACATGTGTGATCAGGGAGGTCTCTGATGACAGGAAAGACAAGTGTTATACTCATCTCTAAGAAAGGCAAGAAAGAGGGCCCAGGGAGCTATAAGCCTCACCTCAGTCCCTAGAAAACTCATGGAGCACATCCTCCTGGAATCCATTTCAAAGCATATGAGGGACAAAATGGTAATTAAAATAGTCAACACAGATCTACCACAGGCAAATCAGACTTGATCAAGCTGACTGCCCTTTACAATATAGAGGCTGTCTATGTGGAAGAGAGAAGAGCAATGGATGTAATATAACTTGATTTTAGTCAGGCTTTTGACATCATCTCCCACAGCATTCATATCTGGAAGCTGAGGAATGATGTGCTGGACAAATGGGCTGTTAGATGGGTTGAAAATTAGCTAGCTGGACTGCCAAGTCTCAAAAGCTAGTGATTAATGGCTTGAGGTCAAGCTGACAGCCAGCAACAAGCAAAACAGGAGCCAACACTGTTCAACATCTTCATAAATAGCACAGAGTGCATCATTAGCAAGTACATGGATGACTCCACATTAGGGAGAGTGGCTGACACAATCAGTGGCAGAGCTTCATTTCAAGTGACATTAATAAACTAGAGGATTGGGTGAACAGGAAACGCAGAGATCAGCAAGCAGGAGCTGCAGATGTCAGCCCCTTGGAAACAGACTGGTTGAGCAGCAACTGAATGCAAGCCACCAAGCACACTCTCACATATGTAAAGTGAGCTGCATACTAAGCTATGCTGGCAGGGGTATGGCCAGCACAGAGGGAAGTCATTACCTTCCTATATTCTGTAATGGTAAGGCTGCACTTAAAACAGTGTCTCCTGTATCTTCCCCCCCTTCAGGGATTGTGAGAAACTGCAGAGGGTCCAGTGGATAGCTATCAACATAGTTGGGGCCCAGAGCACATAACCTATCAGGAGAGACAGGGGACCTGGGCTTGCTTAGTCTGGCAAAGAGAAGAGCCAGGGAATATTTCATTGCAGCCTACCACTGCCTGAAGGGAAGATGACAGTCAAACCACTCCCAGTAGTGGCAGATGATATAATGAAGGGCAACCGCTACTAACTGCACCTTGGGGGGCTCAGGGTGGATGACAGGAAAGACTTTTTTACCAGAAAGGCAGTGCAACATTGGAAGAGGCTGCCAGAGAGGCTGTGGAATTCCCATCCTTGAGGGTCTTCAAGGTTTGCTAGAGAAAGCGGTGTCTGACCTGAGACAGGGTTGGTGATAGTCCTGTTTGAAGCAGGAGATTGGACTAGAAACTCCCAAAGGACCTTCCAACCAGCATGTCAGTAGTTTTATCGTACTATGACAGTGTCACTAATACCTTTAGTGTTATCAGCTCCAAGTGCAAAATACCTTCACTTTGAGAGACATTATAAAGCAGAAACGTCGTGATGCTCCTCTATCCCAAGTTTCCAGATACAGCATAAAATGTTACAACCCTCCATTTAGAAGTATCAGGGAGACAGCCTGACCTTATGATTTATGGGTTAGAAGTCTGTAAAACAGTCAGGATGCCAACAACATACGGGAAAAATCTCTCCAGCCACATAACAGTCTTCATTACCATCACCATTTTACACAATGCAATTCAAGCATAAGCATCATGAACAACAAAACAAAGTAGTCTCAAGCAGTTTAGAACAAAAAACCCCACAAAAACAAAAAACAACTTCAACAACAAAAAAAACCACCCCAAAAAAACCACATGCTAAAAGAGAGAGAAACTGAAATATACATGCAAAGCAAAAAAAACAAACCGGAAAACAAACAAACAAAAAAACACCAAAAAAACCCACCATTGAGGTGTATACAAGTCTAAAGATCTGGCAGCTAAATGATTACTGTTTCTATTCCAGGTACAACCACTGACTCACTGTATGTCGCTTCGACCTCCATCTGCTTCTCTCGAAACTAAAGAAAATTGATACAGTAGAATGAAAACTGAGAACCAGGCAGGAAGAATCAAATAGTTTTCAATCACCAGACCCACAGAAATAGCAATAACTCCTAATATGCATAGAAGTAAATTGGTAAAAAAAAAAATTACATATATATGTGTATGTTAAGGCTTTAAAAAAAAAAATCAGTAGCTGTTGTTACAAAGGTAGCCCAACCTCATATTAAGATACATGTAACTTCCCTCCTACATTGTTCAGCATCTTCTGGAGCCAAGCAGTCTGGCCATGGCTTGCTGTCTTCACTACTGTAAGCTTTGCTTAACGTAAGCCCCTGCACAACATAGAATTAAGGGTTGTGGGGCTTTTTCTTTTACTGTACATGCTCAGCTAGCTTGTGCTGTGACTCCAATTCATTTTTGACATTGCTGACATTCTTGTGCTTGTGTTCTCTCCAACATTTTGTCCAGTGCTTATAAGATTTCTGGTACTGTTATCGCTTCCACAATAGCATTCAAGACAAAACTCAGCAAACTTCTCCCATCTGCTCCTAAGCTAGCAATCAGTTCAGCTTCGCCTGCAGCGCTGTGTACTGACACCATGAGGAATTCTTCTGAGCTCTTAGCACTGTGCCATTCTCCTTAGACATTTGGTGCACTTCATAATGGTCTCATAGTTCACCTCTGCTGAGCTAACTGGAAATTACAAAGAAAAAAAAAAGAAAAAAAAAAAAATCAAGTGCTTCAGAAACAACTATTGTTAGAAGAAAGGCTGCTTTCCAATTATCTTGCTTATAGGTAGCAAGAGAAGTGTGGTTTAATTAATTCTCCACTTTTCCACAATGTTTTGCCTTTACTGGAACTTTAAAGTGCTGCATCCTTCCATCATACCTTTTTCTTAGTTTGCTTTACTCCTCACATCACATTCATGTTGTAGACGCTCAGAGCTGATCTATGCCCACCTCATTAGGATTCAGTCCTCCAGTCAGTAAGGAGCCATCTCCACGTAGTCCACACAAGAACCTGGGAAGCATAGTTTCCTCCCAACTACCCAGTCACAGTCCTGTGTATTGGTGCTTTCAGTCCAAGCTGACTGAAACATTTTGGAACATAAGTTAAAGTTTGAAACTTCTTTTCCTTGGAGTGCTTGCTCTACCCGCTTTGCAGAGAGGATGAAACCAGCACTACTTGGGCACAATGTCACAGTCCTCAAACGTCATCCCACCATTCCCTTTCATACCTGCATATGAACAGACAAGGTTTTGCACTACTCACAGGAGAAGAATCCTAGAACATTCTCAACTTCAGCACAAAGCAGTGTGTAATATGTAGAACACCTTTGCACTGTAGTTGCTAATACCTGGACTTGAACACTAACCGGAGTCCTCAGATACAGACAGACAGGTATAGACCACCTGGACAAGTTTGGTTTGGTTGGGTTTTTTTGGAAAAAAATTGCTTTCAGCTGACTCACAGAGAGAATTGTCTAAGAGAAAACATGTTTGTCTCTTATTGCTGCTACAGTTATTCTTAAAAGATGTATCTAGACATGGATTAACTTATGTTGGTCTGTGGGCTACTTGCCAGTAAGAATTTTTTCTATTCCCTTGTTTTCCCTTTAATTGTTCTTTATTCAACCCCAGGTGCTCTCACTGGAGCCAAAGTATAAAGGACACTTATTTGCTGCCTGTGAAAATATACGTACACATTGAATACAGTTACTTTATATGCCAGTACACTTGTATTCGTTTACTTCATTACAATGCCATCTTACTTAAGCACATAAATCTCCTGTGCCATATTTTTCCTGTTCTCCAGCCCTCCCCTCAAGCATCGCTATGGCAGTATTACCCTCTATATAGAAAAGATTATCGGCTTCAAAAGCAAAACAGAATAGTGTGGGAATAGGTATTATTACTTGTTAACTACAGGTACTAAAAGCAGTTCATTGATCTTTCAGGAAATACAAATCATATCATGGACATGTTCCGATTCTTATGTCCTTATTCCTCCCCAAAAGGCAAAGTAGAACACACAAGATAAAACTGGGATTTTACCCCCCTCTATGTTAAATAATGCCAAGCTAATGGAACACAACTATCATAACAACCCATTCAAATGTCAGAAGCAGTAATAAGTACTGCTGCTAAGTATTATTACTAACACACTGAACAAAATGCAACAAAATACATAGTCTATTGTTGTAACTGAGAAACGTTTTGCCTTTTGGTTTGCTTTTTCAGTAATGATTGAAGACATTGGACGTAATTCCAATCCCATTACAGTTAAGGGGACTTCTGCCTTGACTGCAAAGAGTAATATTGAATCCCAATACAGTAATGATAAGCATCTTCATTTCCAACATGCTACACTTATAACGAGTCTAATCTTGTTCCCGGCTGTGCTTTGAGCAATAAAGAGCATCATCGTTACAGCTATGCGGACTCCTGCCAGATCTCTGCTTCTTTCTGCAAGACACGACTGTGATGCCACATACTTAATTTAATTGTGAAGTTATAAATGCCAACAAGGCTTGTGAAACATTTCTCTGGAGAATTATCAGCACATTTGAAAAACAAAAATGCAAGGTACTTCACTAGCAACTAGAGCTACCAATTGGATCAAACAAAATAACAATACCTTGCACAACTTTTTCTCCTACAGAAATCTTGCATCTACAAATGATTTGCAATTTTCTGACAAAAAACATGATTTCTGCGAAACTGAAGCTCGCTGTCGGAAAATTCTGATCCCGTTTGAAAAAAAAAAAAAACAAACGGCTTCTCTCAGGAAAATAGAAGGGTTTTATTCTATTGTCCTGGAGTCAATGGAGCTTCCTATCTTGTTTCCCCTGACAGAAGCATAGTTCACAAGAACCACAGCCTCCTGTGAACCAGGCCAGTGCACTGAATAATTTGAGTATTTGCTCCTTGCCCCCTCCTCCCACTGCTTTGGGCAGAAGAAGGGAACTGGATAACATATGCTGCACCAGTCTTCATTGAAAACAAAACCAAAAGGAACACTGAACTATGTCCTTAGAAAGAAAGGCAAATACAATTGATCCACTAGCGTGCACATCCCTAACTCCCTGGCTTCCTTGCTTGGCTGGACTGCAGACTTAATGAAGAGATGTAGCTGCCCTGACATTTTTAGAGAAGAGCATGAGTAGAATCAGTATTTTCTTCCTCCATAACTTGGGTTAAAATGTTTTCCCCTAATTTCTGTGCAGTATCTGGAATTGAGCATCAAGCGTATATGGGAAATTATACAGGATTAAAAGAAAAAAAAACAACAATAACAAACAAGCACAAAAGAAAACCACCAACACAAAATACACACCAAAATATACTAAAAACCCACATTCCATCACCATTTGCATTCTCTTATCCTAAAATAGCTCTTTTGCAGGTGAGGGTATGGATCTTCCCTAGGAGTTCCAAGATAGGACAGCTAACTGTTGCTAAGCAAACACTAACAGCTTCTTCTGATGCATTAGCATGCTTACAACGAGTATGCTTTTCTACAGTTTGCAAATTCAGCACTTACCATGGTCTCAAAACTCTGCCCTTCCCATTCTTGTTAGTATCAGAGAAACATGGAAAATAATCTTCCCCAATTAATGACAGTTTGCAGTCACAGCAGGATTTACATATATTGCTGTTCTACATTTATGGCCTTATTGCAGTCAATATTAGTATTCTGATTATCACTCCATATTTAATTTTAAATTGCAATTTCGGTTATGTTTTTCTTGATTAAATTATACTATATTTGAATTGCACTGCATCTCACTTTCCGTGATGCCGCCAGATTTTAATTATTGGATGGTTCCTGAGGATATCTTTTAGATTTAAGATCGTTTGGGTGTACAATATGCATCCCACAGCTATCAATATACACTGTTATCTATTAAAAGTATGACATTGATGTGTTTCATGTATTTGTTTTGCTGCATATGCAGCAAAATGTGCAAACTCATCTAGAGATCTAACATTTGATATTGAATTGACCTAGAACAGCTAAATATTCACAAAATATTCTTCCATTTACTAACTTTTGCTAAGAACTACATCCATATTGTTAATTTTTAGCTGGTGGGACTTTTGGAGTATGCTTTGATATTTGGTTGTTACTTAAATATATCACAATGTGCTAAGCTTTTTTTCAATATATTAAATGATAACAGAACTTAGATTGAGGCCACCTTGGAAAGAGGAAAAACACAAAAGGTCTTTTAGATCACAAAGCTGAACACTGCAAGTTAAAAGATTCCCTATTTTCCCCTTAAAAAATGTATGTCTGGAATTTGTGAAAGACGAAGCAACTGCCAGTACAGCAGACATGTAAACTCATCTTTTATTCCAGGGTCCTTAATTCAACTGGTAAGCGTGAAGTGCCAGTTCTGTGTCTCCCAGAAGGTTAGATTATAATATAACAATGTATTCCACATTATATTCTGCCGTGCTGGACTGGTAAACCACACAGTGGATATTACCAGCAAGTCCAAATTACCTAGCTATTTTAATGCATCTTTATTGGTTTCAGAGAGCTGCAGATGTTTATCAGGAAAGAAAAATTCTATTATTGCCCTTACATTATCTACACATATTGCACAAAAAGAGATTAAGGAACCAAAAAATAGAAACAAAAAGAAAATCTAGTATTGTATGGGAACTCTCCAGTCTATTACTTACTGGAACTATAAATTGTTCTTCTACCTTCAAGTACAATATGCATCACTGGTCCATTCATTTTCTTTACTACAAGAAATTTATATTACCCAAGTGAACTGTGAAGCTTGGTGCCAATATTTATTTATGAGGCCGCTTAAATTCAGATTAAGAAATAATTTGCCATTTTGAGTAAAATAGGCTAGTTTCTCTTACTCACGTTTTCACATAATCTCTCTTACCTAGGACTAGCACGTAAGTATTTGTCTTAGCAACTTAATCCACTGTTTGATATACAGATCAGCTTATATGTTATAGTACACATCTATACATGCTCACCTACACATTTCCAGTTTGATACAAAGAAATAAGAAATTTGCACAATTACTAAGAAAGGAAAAAAAAAAACCATCTCATTCTAACAAACCAGACTTCATCACATTTAAAAAAAAAAAAAAAAATCAAAACAACTTTATCATTGATGCTCAGACATTTACCACTAGGAAGGTTGACTATGCCCTGGAAAAGCAGGGAGACACTTATGGAAAGCATAGACAGCTCAATTAAATCTACTGAAATATCATGATTTTTTAGCAGCATTACAGCTTTTTCTTTTATTATAGGAAGTACAGTTAGGCAAAAAAAAATTCAGTGTGCTTCTAAAAAAAGTGAAATATTTTCTAAAACAAATCATTTAAAAGAACAGTTATCTGCAGAAACAGATTCTCTTTTTTAATTTTAATTCTGCCTTTTTAACTCATGATTAGAAATTCTTAAATACAAAAGCTAAACATAGTCTGATTTATTTTCATGTCTAGACTGATGCTTGAGATCTTGGGAAGCTGTCGTAAAAAGCTAAAAAATTGTGCAGCCAGTTACCACTATAGATACAAAAGATTCAGAAATTATTCATACACTCTAGAGTTTGAAACCATAAGATCCCCAGCAAATTTTACAGGGTAGAAGGCAAGTAGTCATTAAATTCTCACTTCACTCACAGCACTGTAAAATATAAAAAATAATATAAAAACCTCTAAGATGTGGCTAGCCATATGGTTTGCAGGAATTTCATTCTTCACTGATGAAAAATGAAAAAGGTAAGGCTGTATCGCACTAAAAAAATTAGAAAAATGCATAACTATGATTTGGGTTATTATAGCTCAGATATAATTTGCTTTTCATTAAAATGACCTTTAACTATGCTTTTAAAAATAAGGACTTACAGCAACAAGGACTCTCACAATCATTACATACAACACTTCATTTTCCTCATTAAAATATTGAATGAGTAAGACCCCCATATTCTGGGGAGTGGAAAAAACTAGATAATTCTTTCTGAGTTAAGAAACACTGAGATTCCTTTAGGATGAAGCTCAGGTTTTTCCTCCCCATTAATACTTGTTGGCTTGCCATGTACTTCTACATAGTATAGCACAATTGCCAGCAGAAGATCACTCTCTCTACTGTAGTGTTACCGACAGCAGTATTCTGTATATAGCACAGCTGGATGAAATAAAATTTCTAAAGCAGACTATGATGCTAAATATAGCAACTAATTTTCTTCTACCAGCCATAGCCAAGAGACAGAATTTCTTTTCTTCCCCTGATCACATCCTTTAAAATCTCTTGTAGCTTATCTTGGCTATTTTTCTCTCTCGGTCGAGCTTTGAGAACCATCACATAGGCACCACTCTCAGTTGTTAGCTTTTTTCCAGGATGACATGACAGTTCTACAAAAGCAGCTTTACGGCCTAGTGAAAATATAAAGGAAAGCAGGAAGGAAAAAAGAATTACGTATAATTGGAATTTCTATTCCATCTGTGCTGCAGACTGCATAGGCTCTGCTGAATCAGGCGGAAGACGTAGAGGATACCAAGTGAAGCACTGAGCACTGAGGATTTAACTTGTATCAGTCATTTATGAAAGCTTTTTACCTAAAGTTGCTTGAAATAGGACAGGCTAGAACTCCACCAGTATAGTGACTTCCGCCTCCCCCCCATCCAGTTCCCATCTGGTCTGTGGGTCCGTATGTGCATAAGAGGAAGAAAGGGCAGGGGTTTAACTTCTCTTTAAGTGTCCGCTTCTAATCCAACTCTATTCAAATTGTACATTCAAAAACTTGCCTCCTTGGGGTTCACGCTTCTCCATACTGCTATTTAAATTATAAATCGCCTATTCAGCAGAGCAGAGCATACACCCCACTGCATTACTTTGTAGTTCCAGACTTGACCAGCGTGTTCTGAAAAGCAAAAGAAGCTGTCCTGACCTCCTCCTAGTTACCTGGGCCAGGGAAAAAAACTTATGCCCTTGACAAACCACCTCTTGGCTCTGTCATGGGTAACCATTATTTTGCAGGCCTGGAAAAGGGCATATCTATGAAATCCTTGCAAATCAGTGCTCAGAATGGTTGTAATTGTCCTATTGTATCCGACCACTGTTCATCAAGTCATGGCATTTCCTCCATACAAAACAACCACTACAGGCCCAGGGCAAGCAAGAACAGTATTTTCGTTAACTTTCACTGATGATAAGTCTATAGTTTATAGCTCTGCTAGATGCAACATTTCAGGCAGAAAGCCTTTTGAAAGGTAACAACTTTGCTTTGATTTCATGGCAACGGTACAGTCTTAAGAAGCCATTGAAGATGAAGAGAGCAAATCACATCAGACAGCTTTTATTCTCTATTTCTTCAAAAATTACAGTCCAGGCTAGGATTTGTGAGGATGACAGAAGTAAGGCTTTCCCTCACATAAAAGAAAACCTTACCCCCAAACATTTTTTTAAGTAATACCTGTAATTTTGCTGCACTTCCACTGTTCAGATGCGTGACAAAATGACCTGCCATTTGAAAAGGGGGCTGGGGGAGGACATGAGGAAGAGAAAACGAATACTCCACATACCGCTGTTCCAGTCATCTTTTAAGAACTCCATCAGCTACAAAGTACATGGGCTTTTCCACTTTAAAATCACCAAATTCCCAGAAAGACAGACTCAAGAGAATAAATCAGACCAAAGGCCTTTTAGAACAATTTCTTTTCAGACTAAGTGAAAGCTGAAGGACTGCATAAATGGTATTTCACCTAAGCCACAACATGATAGTCAAGAGAAGATGTTCATTTTCTATGCGGTGATATTTGATTGCTAAGAAAGCACCACATTCCCTGGGCTGAGGTGAGACGTGCCCAGCTACCTAAGGTCATTACATCTGGCAGCTCCAGCAGATGCAGAACAGGAAGCTGTCCATTATACATTCTGAGGTTGTATTTGCTCTTTCTCAGGAGGTCTAGGGACTGCTGACCTTTCTGGATTGTGGGGGGAATCTTTCAGGATGAAGACAGGGAATATCAAAAAGGTGTCCTCAATGGTATGCAGTGCTATTTGGCTGAGGTCAGATAAACCCTGCTCTTTTCACATTAAAGAAAACCTATCAAAAAAAAAATACAAGTGTGATCCACAGACTGGAGACCCAAACGTCCCTCTGGCTTGAGAGGTTTTGAAAGCCGGTGGCCGGGGGTGGTCACTGCCGTTGGCAAATAGTGTGAAGTTCAACATTAACACAAACAGGCCAAGACTTACAATCATGGTTAATGACAACATCATCTTAACAATCCTTAAACTTCCTGTTGCTACTGCTATTCGGTTATTGAGAGTCATCTAAAAATAAGTTAAGTTAATCAGTATGCAAAATACAAAAAGCCCTTCTTTTTTCTTCCCTAGGACTACACCCTGACCATGTACTTCCAGCAGTCCTGGAGGGATAAAAGGCTCTCTTATTCTGGAATACCTTTAAACCTAACTCTGGACAACAGAGTGGCTGACCAGCTCTGGGTGCCGGACACATATTTCCAAAATGACAAGAAGTCATTTGTCCATGGGGTGACAGTGAAAAACCGAATGATTCGACTCCATCCAGATGGGACAGTCCTTTACGGCCTACGGTACGTTGGGTTTTTTAATTGGATATACAGCTCTCCTGGCAGCATGCAGGTCGTGATTGGTAAGTGCAGGTAGTACTAATGCTGCTCTCCTCTCCTTTGTCTTGGTTTTTCAGTGCAGCTTTATGAGTTAGCAAATACTCCATCTAGACCACCACAATACATCCAAGAATTTTCCTCAGGGCATCAAAACTACCTTTAATAGCTATAGCCATAACTAACAAAGCCTAATGCCTCTGTTTCTTTCAGCTCTTCTGAGCATGTTAACACTACTAATGAGTTCTTTATTATGGTTCTCACCTGGTAATCAATCACAGCTTAGACAAACACTTCCTTCCTTCTGAAATTCTCCAGCAGTTCTTTAGAACATGTAAAATATAAAATTCAGAGTCATCTGAAGAGATGCGACCAGCGTTTGGGAATAAAGGGAATAAAGGGAATAAAGAGAGGACATTTGAAAATTTACATGAATTAAGGATTATCTATACATCCAAGTACAGGTTTTCTTTAATCTGCCTTAATTTATCACTGCCTCTTCACACCACAACTGCTTCTTCATTTGGTGCAACCTATGTTTACCCCTGTAGATAAAAATATATTCTAAAATCTGAACAGGCACAATCTGATGAGAAGGTACACAAATGTAAAATTAAAACTAAACCAAGTTATTTGTCATGTTGAGATTGCTGCAGAGCCTGAGTAGGCTTTGCATTATTTTTAAAGTTAAGGTAGCTTTGCTTGGAAAAAAAACATAGCCTGCTTGAAACCACCTTTGATCACTGTTATCATTCAACAGTGAAAATAATGCCTGGAGAATACAAACCTGAAGGCATACTTCAGTTAATCAGAAAAAAAATCATAAAGCATAAAACCTAGCTGAAATACCTCAAAATGGTACCTAAGATAGGACTGAAAAAAACCCAAACTGCTGCAGCAATTCAAAATGAACGTAATATTTGGGGAAAGATAACTTAGAGCTTACTGAAAATAAAAGTCTGAAATGACCTCTTAGCCTATAAAAACATAACCTTTTAAAATACAACACTACCCATGCACTCAGAAAAAGCCTTCCAACCCCTCAACTGAAGCTTCACAAGAAACAAAAAATCATTTAAAAATTATTATTTTGGTTCATCGTAAGTTTTCTTTTGAACTTGTCAGATTTGCAGGCAGCGCATTAGTCGCTACCAAGGACCACACAGGTACGTTGCTACAGCCAGATCTGTCCTGGTACAGAAAAACTGCCACTTCAGTTGTGAAAAAGAACACAAGGAACACATGAGAAAATAGCTGATAGGCTACAGGCTGTCATTATTGTCAGCTAAACAAAGCATTTGAAAAATACATCTTTCCCAATGCCATCAGACCTCCTACGGTTCCTTTCAATCAAACTGACTCCTGAAAAATCAGCTTAGCAGGGCAGTTATCATAAGAGGAATTTTTGGCCTGAGAACTTCAAAAAAATTTTTTTTTTTTTAAAAAGGCAAGGAACTAAATTTATTTACATTCCAGGATTTGCACAGTGGCAAGAATGTGCATTAGAGCCAAGCAGTCCCTCACAAGCCGTTGTATACAATATAGACTACACCTAGAAATATATGCCGTGCACATACTTCCATACACATGCCATACATCTGATATCAATAACTGTCTTCTGCAGAAGTAGCAAAAGAAGCTGTGACACATCTGGTGAACCTGCTGCAAGTCTTCTCACGTACTTCACCCACAAAGCACCAACCTGGCCGAGAAGCTGTGACCCTGCCCAAGCATAATGCCTGTGGTCTTCCTCTCAGAGGTGCTCAGGCAAACCTCCAGTTTTGCTTTGCAACAGCAAAGACGGTCACCTTCACATAATGAGGTTGCTACTTCCTATGATTAAATAACAATTCACATTTGAATGGTTAAGCAGCAGCTCTGCAACAGCTGCAGCTCTGCAACTTAATACCCCACCCTATACCTCACTGCTCTTGGTAAGAAAACCAAACAAAAACAAAAAAACAAATAAACAGAAAAAACCGCACTAATATAAAGGACAACCTATATTCCACCTGCACACTCTAGTACTGGGCAATTCTCTTCTCCTCCCTTACCCCTGCCTCATGACCTTAATGCACGCTGGCACAGGGGCTCTCCCAGGCTTCTGGGCTTCCCCACCTTCTCATCCCGGAGAAGGCAGCAGGGGCTCAAGGTGCAGCAGGCCAAGTATTGTCAGATGTGCCCATCTCCACCAACAGCTTTGTCATCACCAACCACATGTAGAAAGAGACACTCGGCTGTCAGGTCTTTTTCACAGCTCAAGCTGATGTGCCATGTTTTCTCCCAGGACAAGGCAGCTGTTTAGACACATCTGGTGAGCAGACTTTGGTCTGCCAGCTGCCAATAAAAACACATGTAGTGTCCCATCCCACGAGAAAGGTCTGATCAAAGAGAGATAACAAATGAGCAGAAGAAAGAATGAAGTTAAGAGACACCGAAACAGGTTTCATACAGCAGATGGCAGTTATTGCACTAAAGTTTGCATCTATTAGTGGTCACTTTCCTCATGTTGATAAATATGCTTGTGTCAGTCTATAGATTACCTTTAGATCATACAAACAGCAATTTCTTCATATACCAGATGACATATATGCCTCATAAGAAATAAAAAAGGAGAAAACACTGCAGAATATGTTCTTAGGTACAATTCAGCATTGCCTTTATAAATTTGAGCACAGCTCCAATCTTAGTCTCACGAGTAGAGAAGAAACTTTGCAACATACTAGCTTGCGTTTAGCTTCTGTGCAGTAGAGAGTGTAAAGACAGTATCACCAAGGCTCTCACAGAGGTGCTGTGATCCATGAGTTTCACTTCTGTTACTGAAGATGGAGCACTGGCTGGCAGGACTTGAACAAGACAGACAACACTAATTACGCTGCAGACCGGGGTCTGAGTTCCCAGCAAATTAGGCAGGGCCTTAAACCATCTCTCAAGGATGATTTAAATGCTTGCTTTCCCCCATGCCTCCTATTCCCCACACAAATTTTCTATTTTCAGTCCAGAGTTAAATGTTTCTTTTCAGGCTCAGATATGAAATTTTACTTGCTTTTTTAAACAGGAATTGGAACGATCACAACAGCTCTAAATAACCTGCTTTACTTGCATCCATGTACTCGGCAGTTTGGCATTGATGCAATGTTCAGTCTCAACAGAGTTGGGGAAAAATAAAACAAGGTTAATCACCTGGCTTTACAGATGAATAAACAAGGGAAATATGCACTGAATACACTGGACTGGTTTTAGATCATATAACAAAGCATTATCACTTCAGTATGTCTCCATTATAGTGTTATTTCTGTGATGAAAAAAACAGTCCCTTTAGGTATTTTTTCCAGTAACTTTCAGCTGCTGTATCCCCATAGTTTAAAGAACGATGTGTGCATATAAACTTGTACAGACACAGAATACTCCTAAACCTTCTGCCCTCTAAGATTGTGCATTGCTGTTATGTCTCTTACTGCAAATGCTACTTCTGTGAATTATTCACAGTAATAAATAATGCGTAACATTACTAACCAAATAACTCTTTCATCCTATTGCCCAAGCAAGTAAACACACATAAACTTATTTAACTCCACATTACTATTTCCAATGAATTCCATTTCAAATATGCCAATGAAGTTGAGTGTCACTGTTAAGTATTATGTACCTGAAGTGTGTGATTCTTCAGTTTCTATCAAGTACTCCCACCAGCAGCTGTTATTATTTTCTGTGGTGTAGTCACCTGCTTCCTAAGAAAGAAAAAAATCCCTTTGAGTCAATGTTCAAACCTGCAGCTCTGTGAGGCTGATGCCCGAGGCAGCTCTAGCCTGGTGCCAGTACAGCTGGTAAAATACTGTGTTCTTCTTTATTTCTTCCCCATTTTTAAGAAGTCATCAGATCCCATTAGCTATAACCCTTTTGGCACTAGCAGCATCTCTCATTACTTTTATTGCCTTTTCAGGCAAGATTCTCTAGAGCTTTGGGAGAGATTTCTAGATTCTCAAACCAGCACATGCTGTTGTTTCTTTTGCTTGTCCTTTCTCCCTCTTTCCTGGATAAGATGCTAAACATGTAATCTGCCTTTAAGATATTTAAGGAAACATTATAAATTTATCGTATTAAATTCCATATTCAAATTCTTATGTCATGATGTCAAGAATAGAAGCTCTGATTTAAATCATCCTTTCCTAGTATTTTTATGCCACCTCTTAATCCTCAGCATTTCACTAGCAGAACAATACCTTATTCCTTCCGAGACATCTGTTCTGTTATCGTGACATTGCCTCAAAATAAACATCAGCAGAATTTCATCTGGTGTGGTGAAAGAAACATATCCTTCAAAGGTATTAGTTGTTAAGAAGTGCAACATAGCTTCAGTGACACCTTTACACCGATTTCCTTTCCTTCTGATGTTCAGATACAAGCCCATCTTTCATTAGGGCAGGGCTTCATTTATTTCAAGGCAGGGGGACTGAGCATATCGTGACAAGCATGCGAAGGTCTGGCTCGGAGCACCAAAACGCAGCATTTTTATACTACTGCAGCAGAGAATGCCATGTTGCTAGGCACTGCTACAACTGCAAGGGGCCGGGGGGAAGGATGATCTTTGCCTTCAACGTAAGGACTTATTTCACCACTTCTTACACAAAGAAGGTTTTCCGTGACAAACACTGTAAGAGACATCCATCTACCTCCAACCAATTCAAATGTGAATTGACCCATGCAACGTTGGATTTACTAACCACTTATGCATGCAATATCCATGGAAGTTCATCTAGCATATCCTAAAGGTGGAATACAAGAAAAGCTATATTTAAAAGCAGAATGCTTTGGTTTTAAATATAATCTTAAAAGTAAATTCAAGTGTAAACTTCCCTTCTTGGCTGTCTCTATTTTGGTGATATATCCGAGAGTTACTAAAGAAATTTGCCAGCCAGGAGCTCACATCTTCTAGTGCAGTGAAATTTCACTGCTTTTTGGACTGGTTTTGTATTGCCATGATTTGGGGCTATGGAGTTTTGGTTTTCCTCCAAAGACCTTCATAGGTTTGATTAAAGAGTCAGTTATTGGGTACTTCTGAGGACATCCCATCATGGCAACAAGCAGCCTACTTATGCTGGTACTCAATAGATTGTCCTCCCCTGTGTTACTAAACAGCTCCAGCCAAAAAAAAAAAAAAAAAAACCAAAAACAAAACCACCAACCACCTGCAGTACTTCTAAATGATAAAAAACGATGTCATTTAACTAACATAAAAAGCTCTACAGGAAAATACAGAGCAACTTATAAAGCGTTCTTTTATCAGGTGATAGAGTAGTTTTGAAAATGATACAAAAAGCTATTTCTTCCATGTATCAATGCCAAAAGATTTAGCAGCAGGCATCTTAAAAGAAAAAAAAAAAAAGTGTTATGCTGGAGTAAAGAATCCAAGGACGAGCAAGAAGTTAAATCAGAGCTGACACAGAAAGCTTTCCTTTCTCCTACTTAGCGTTTTCATATGTGGTTACCTGGTATTAAGGCTCACAAGAACCAATTTGGGACTTCCTTTATATTTTTGAAACCTGAAGATATACAAGAACTTTGAAAAAATAAATCAATCAAATATTTGCCATTTCTTCCATCTCTCAAAACATTTCAGTCTCTGAGGGTCAGTTTTCAGGATTCACAGGCAAATGAATACATTCCTCAATGCACAGCTATGGGGAAGGGGTAGGGGTGAGTGGGGCAGTTCACACGTGCGTTGTGGATGCCAGTTCAGCCTGCCACAGGTCACACTGGGCCTGCTGCAAACTTTCTTCCAACAGACTACCCTTAAATGAGCAGACATGCCTGATGGGCAGCCAGCATGGCCCCTAATCACAGGAGGTGCACTGCTAGAAGCATTTGTTTAACTCGGAAGGAAAAAAGGAGATGAAGAGGACACAGCAGATTGATCCTGAGGCAGATGGATTTTTTTCTTTGTCCCTCCTGCTGCTTGCAGACTGTTCAAATTGTCTGTGCCCCTCTGTCAATCCTACTGTCATCTCTTCCTAGTCCGTAACCCAGTCCTCAGGCACAGCATGGCTGGTGCAAGGAGATGAGTGAGCAATGACCAGTACCTAAACCTATGGGGAGAAAGCAGTTGGAACCAACAGTCTATGCACGGAAGACGGCGTACATAGCCAAAATACAGCTGCATTTATTAACCAGGCTTCAGCAGCTGTAGGAGAAAGAGCTAGTCCTTACCCTTGGCAGTTACCAAAGGAAAAAAAAGCGCCAAAGTTCATTTATGCTCTCTCAAGCTTGAGCAAGGACTCCTCTACCCTGCTACAATGTCAAAACAGAAAACATTTGTATTTGCCTGGGAGCTGCAGCACCATCAGTATGTGTCGTTGCCATTAGCTAAAATGCATTTTCAGGATCGTTCTTACCATGTGCAAAACTGGTTAATTTGACACAGTCTGTCCCAGGTCACTTTCCACACACTGCACTTAATCTGATAGAGATTGCAAACTCCTTTGTATAATACATTCTGAGAAAAAAAAATAGAGAGACATATATATTTTTTATCATCTCAATACAGCCACAGTCTGCAATTTACTGCATGAAGCACGGTAGCACTCACGCAGGCACTGGCATACTAAGATACAGGTTATTTTTTTATGCGGAAGCTGAGGGATGTTCTTGTTTAAATACTGCTGGAAGGACGCAGTACAGGTGTTGTCTGTCTCACAGCTCTATGCAAGAACAGTGAAGGAGCACCAGGGAATGAGACACTCTCAGCATTACTCATTTTTAATGAATGAGTGAGCAAATCTAACTGAAGAAAAGTTATATGCTCTAGTTGAGGGGAAAAAACGTGGAACAGAATCCTGCAGAAATTGGATTTGTTCGCTTTGTTTTTCAGATGCAAAAAGAAATGCAATTCTATTCAGACACCAAACAAAAAAATAGCAAGAATAAAGGAACTGTAACCTAGCCACTCCACTCACCTCAACTAACCTAACCAATCCTTACCACAAACAACCACCACATTACTCTAGTTCAAATAAATAGTACTTTTCTAATTTTTTTTTTTTTTTTTAATAGTTGTCTACTCCCCAGGCTGGGTGTCCCCTGCAGCCATCTAGCTTACTAGCAGCAGGCAACACAGCAGAAGCAACACAAAGCTCTGTTACCCCACTGGGCCTATTGCATTTCAGAAACGTTTTTTCAGGTCCAGCCAGACTTTTCTCCAGCTTAAATATTGAAACCCACATTTACACTGCCTGCCAGCTTAGCTGCACTCTCCTCTCCAGGCGTGAACGCTTCTCCCCAAACCTGCCTCCTCCAGCTGCTCCCAGTACTCTTCATGCCCAGCCTGTGGTTTCTTATTCCCCTACTTAATGTACAAAGATTGGAAAGGACAGAGTGCTACAGGATGATAAGGATGATAAATCAGTGGGGGACCAGCACATTTAGTCCATTCGCTGCATGAAGCTCAATTCATCATCATTTTACTTCTCCGGTATCTAGTTGGGCACTGGTGGGAAACTCTATGTACCGCACTGCTCTATACCCATCCTCAGAGGCTGCTGTGTACTTCACTGCTTAATGCCACAGCTGGAAGTCGAAGAAACAACCTCAGTTCAGGCACCTCCTCGCTCTGGAGTGGTTGGATTTGTAACCTTTATGCTATATCCATGTAATGCTGTATATACGGTGAAATGCAATCTCGCTACTACCTTACTCACATATTTGTTATACATAATGCCACATACCAATCAACACAGGGTTTTATCATTTCTTTAACATCGTTTGATGAAGAATACCTGAGACCGAGATCATGGTAGTAATTTATAACTGAAATCACACAGCCAAAACTGAGGAAATTTAAGACAAAAGTGAGCATGACAAAAGCTTACAGGGCGTGATTTACGTAGACTTTACTACTGCAGGTAAACCAGAAAACCTGTAACTGCTTATGGGCTTCTATGTGCAAACCAAAAATACTGCTTCCAACACAGTGAGGTTTTATTCAGTGCCAAGCACAAAATGGAGCCCGCAGGCTTGATAAAATGAAGTGGTAAATTGGTAGTTAATAATTAGTACAAATGGAAATGGAAGACTCAAAAGGAAGAAAGCTAGGGTCCTCTCTGGCTGCCAGGGCAGGGTGAGAAGTCCCAGGCGTAACTCAGCCTTGCTGTCTTCCTTTAGCACAAACGGCCTCACAAACAGCCAGGGGGAAGCCACCGGCTGCCCATCCAAAAAAGAGGTGCCCTCCTCATCGCTGACAGCACGCAAACTGAAATCTCTCCAGTGGCATGTGCGGCAAATCTCCCCCCTCTCTTCCTCCCAGTAAACAGCAGACGTGGCAGAAATACGCAGCTCTGTGGGGAGCAACTATTCATAAACTCCTACTGAACTGTCAAAGAATTCCCTGTATTTGATTTGGAACTTTTTCCTCCAATTTCAGCCAATTTAATTTTTATTCCATTTTCACGTAGCATTTTTTATGTGAAAATAACCTAGGGAAGGTGGGGAAACACTTCAGGTTGAATGAGTCCTACAGAGAGAGTATTAAAAAAAACCCCAAACAACAGAAAAAAACCCACAAGTACTTAACATGGACTCAGCTTTAAATATGTGAGCAGCGGCTCTTGTAATCAGTAGTTAAGCACATAAGCAGTCTGGTGGAGTCACAACAACTGGCTTCACGGGCTTGAATTTAAACACAAGCTTTAGATGCTGTAATTGATTGTGGCTATCAAGTACAGCACTTTGAAGAACTGAATTATAAACATTTTGTAGAGCAAAGCCCACTAGGCTTTATTCAAAGACCACTTAATTCAAGCAGATTCTAGATCAAACTCAGATTACTGAAATTACATCTCACCTATTTAAATATATTAATATTGTTAAAATACTATTTAACAACATTAATACTATCTCAAGAGCAATAAAAAAAATAATTAGACAACATTTAGCAAGTGTTTAATTTTAAAGCTGAAGGACACTGCAAAGTATGGATTACATATTTTCTATGCAGCACATCATCTTTTACTGTCTTGGTGTAAGTTGGTTTTGGATGATTTTCTTATCCTCTATTTTACAGATTATGTTCTGCCTACGAAATCTGAGCAAGTCCTCCCTTTCTCTCATATCAGAAGTGCAAATATCTTCCAATACTTTGGAATTATTACTCTGCCACTGTCAATTCAATCTGCATCAAAATTGCACTTCTAAACATAATGGTCTTTAATTTATTTTACTGTTTATTTATTTTTAAAAGAACTCCATTCACACCAAAGCTCATTTCTGTGTATAAATAATGCTATTATTTATAGTTGCCTCAAACACATTGGGAGACAGAAATTAAGTAAAAATAAATTTAATGGCAGAGATTAACAGTGAAGTACCTTTGACCAAGAAGAATTTCAAATAAATTTATATACACTCTAAGAATCACTTCATCCAATAATAGCATATGCAATTTTTTCCAAGTATTTCTTTCTTTATTTGCTTCTAGGGGGTAGGTATCAGATGAGAAAGGAGCTTTTGTATATTTACCGTCTCAGCTTTCTCCTCTCACAAATCATAAAAGCTTGTGCCTGATAACCTGTTAGGTGCACAGATATCTTATAATTGAGAAACCAGAAAGAAAATCCCTACAAGCTTTTCACAAGTGAGCTATGCAACTCCTACTGTATCAGTGTGGCCAGTTGCATACACACCCCTGAGGCAGCACATATTTCATCTTCATACTCTAGAAGTTAGCGCTTAAGTTTGCATAACTTTATAATATTTGCTTTTCCCCTCAAATATAGATTTTGAACACATTTTTTGCTGCTTATACCTTGAAAGGAACACTAAATAGGCATATACGGTTACACCACTTGTATTTTTGAAAGAAAAAGCCAAAAGCTTTTCTAAAAACCACTGCAATTTAACTTATAGAGCTGGTATGTGTTGTTAGCAGTACAGATTTAGTATATTTTTTTATATAATGCTATATACAGGTACATAACAATAGAGTTCTGTGCTGAATCCTAATATGCTAACATACTTGAAGTAGTACATTTCATATCAGCATACATTTGGTACATACCACAGTATGTGCATTTTCCAGGTCTTGAAGTTCATTAAAAAGACATTTAATAAAAAGCAAATCCATTTCCCTCTAATAATAAAAATTTAAAAGGGACAGTACTTAAAGTTGTACTTTGCTGCAGATTTCCAATTTGCATGCTATTAATTTCAAGCTTGCTGAGAACAACTATTATTGGGGGAGAAAATGTAAGTTCTTAGCTGCTCAAAACCAACCTCACTCTCATTTCATTTATATTTATGTTGATCAGTGACATCAGTGAAGTTCAACCAAAATCAGAGGGGCAGGGGGTGAGGGCTAAATCTGTACCTTTTCTATGCAATAAAAGTATCAGGCAGGTAAATTAAGGTCCAAGGGGAGACAGCAAATATTTTACCAGACCTGCACCAAATTGATGAATGCACTTGGATCTACAAGAGGGAGGAGTCTTAATTTTGGTATTCTGTCCAAGAGAGAAGAACTGTCCTAACAAACACTACCCTAAAGCTGCTGAAATCCTGGGATAACCCATTCACTAACAACACACAAAGTGAAAGCGGAAAATTAATAAAAGGTGCCAGGTTGTGGGGGCTGCTGCTTCTCAGAGACATCTCTTTTGCTCACAAAGCTCACAGCCATCAGGCTGTCCCTGCTCTGTGCCGCACCACGCAGAAGGTTGGCTTGTACCATATCAAATGTTTAAGGGTATCAGCATCAAGAGCAACACTACCTTGAGTAATTCACTAAGGCAATCAAGCACAGTGTTTTTAAGTAATTTTAAGACAAATTAAGAACTGGTTTTTGAATACAATGCTAAGATGCAAATAACCATGCATTAAAAAAAAAAAAGTTTTCAGGCAATGTATTTTCTTCTTAACCCTCACTCTTCTACAAATATCTCCACTTAAAAGAAAAAGAGGATTAGCCTTTCTTCTCAAATATCATTGGTCTACCTTAGAAGTAGCTGCAAGAGAATTTACAATCTAGAAAATAGCCAAGCTCTTGAGTGTAATAAAATGTAAAATGAATTACTCTATAAAATACAATAGTATATTCCTCTATCTGGCACTTCCGCTATAGTATCAACATACATGGTCTCATAACTGCCAGGCCAAAATTACCTCATTTTAAGAGGCAAAATATGTGGCAACTAGAATTTTAATTTATAAAGCCGTTAATAAGGTGAGATTACCAAGTATGGCTATAACATTGGTAATACAACCCCACCTTAAACTGCAAGTCTGACCCCTTTTTCTTAGACTGAGAAGTCAACCTGAGCAGACATGAGGAGGTAGGTACTTCAAATACAATTTATGTAGTTTGGGATTACATATTTGATTGGATTACAAATATGATTAAACATCATCTTTCAGGGAAGAATCTAGAAGTATCAGAAGTACTGGAGCTACCCGGAGTCTAAAACAAGAGTCAAAAGCATGGACAAAGCCACTTGCAACTCACTCAGCAGTTAAACCTACAGTAGGTAGATTTACATGGGAGCGACCTACATGGCAGTCTGAGCTGACTACAAGCTATTTTTTGATCTCTGGGTAAATCATCAGGCAGCAACATCAGCTTCAGCTCCCCCAGCCTAGGTACAGTGTTGTCTGCACCCAGGGTGGCTGGTTTCACCATAGCTGAGGTACCTGCTCACAAGTCAGAGTAACACAGCAGTCACAGCCTCCGACCTCAGTACCAACAACAATATGTCCCACTGATAGAGGCATTGGCTCAATTTCTTGAAATTCTGTTAAAAAAAACCCAACCAACCAAAACTTCCAAAAACAACAACAACAAAAAAACCCACACAAAACACACACAAACAACCAACCAACACACATACACACAAACAACAACAAAAAAAAAAAAGACACATGGGTCCTTCCTAGAGTCAGGTCAGTAAGAGTATACGCTTAGCTTCTCTTTGGAAAGAACAGCTAAAACCAAATCAAAACCAGTACAAATTATTTGTGCTTACTTTTTGCAAAACTGTGTATTTTCCACACATGAAAAGTGTCCAGTTCTTCACATTCATGAAAAAATGCCAAAGACCAATTTTTCAAAGCCATGTGCATAACGACAGGCTTGGTCCAACAAGACACTGATCATCTTCTGAAAAGATATATGTACACCCTCTTATATTACCATCATTTCTATAGATCAGACAGAAGAGTTTATCATATGAGGAGATAAGTTACATACAAAGAGTAAGCTGACATCTCCCATGCATCATGGCACAGGCAGAAGAAATCTGGGGAAGTTTAGACCCCTTGGCACTTCTCAGGCCTGGGAAATTTAGCTATCTGATGCTCCATTGCATGCTGCTGATGTCTTTTTTAGCAGAGCCACTCTAGCCACCTCCAAGAGCATAGTCACAAGAGACTGCAAATGCAGCATTTTTCATAATCTTTAGATAGATGGATTTGTAAACTATGTAAGACAGTGTGATCAAGGGGTTATATTGGGAGCATAAATCTACTTCCAGTCCTGTTCCCAATATATTTGTGTAAATGAAGAACCTAGAAAGTAAATATGGTGTGGAAATCTTGCTATTTTTGGTTTTATTAGCTGATGTGGGATGTTTTAAACTTGTTCTCAGGTTTGATAATAAACCTTTTTACAAAGGAAAGGCCATATCTCTTAAGGCTATCTATCTTTTGATAAAATGGGAGATAATATTTAAGAGTTTTTAAAAGGCCAAGTAAATCACCTCTATGTCCCCAATGGTGTATTTATTAGTTTTAGTATGTTCTGATCAAGAGACAGAAAGAAAAACATTGCACAGATTTATTTTATTGGTAAGGATTTCATTCAAACAATACCTTAACCCATTTCCCATTATTTTCTTCTGTCAGAAAACATCTGTGGAACACACCTTTGGAGTCCAATAATAAAAAAAAAAAATCTCAATTTCTATTTTATTAGCTCATAAACTATTCTACAAGAGATATTTCAATACCTGAAGAAATGTTTCTGAAGAAATACTTTTGACAAATCTCTGGTCACACGTTTCGCAATGGGGGGAGGGGAGAGAATAAAAAAACTGTCAAATTATTTCCTAAGAATTATTCCATTGACCCCCGCTGGCATCATTTGAAATACAGTTGGCTACTGGCCTACTTGCCTTGTTACAAGGTCTCCAACTATCAAGTCTTTCACTGAAAGAAATAAATGAAACAGCTATAAAATTAGCACTTTTATGTTTTTTGGCAGGATTCTAGGATGTTATATCAATTTTTCATTTTTTTAAATTATTTCTTTACATGAGACTGATGATTCTGCTCTTAATACAATTAATGTTGCCTCTTCTTGATACAGGGTATACACTTAGCCCGTTTGCATTACTAAAATGTGTAAGAATTCCAAGCTCTCTCTGGGATGTTAGGTGGTGATAAGCCACATTTTTAAAAGATCCAAGGCAAAAATTTCAGCTTTTCACCATCTACCTTTGGATCCAATGAACAGCAATTTCTACTGAAACGCTTTAAGATGAGCCAAAAGAGTTTAGCAACTAAAACCTTCCTTAAGTAAAATGCTTAAAAAAAAAAAAAAAAAGACTCTAAATAGTAATTTAACTCAAATTCTAGGAAGTTTTAAAATACACAGCTATCATCCAAGTGTGGGCAACTAGTGTGCGTTAAGACTACTAAAGATTTCTCAGTGTTACCTGGGAGCCCCCTGCTGGGACTCTGCCTTCAGAAAACAAGCAAAGAAAAGATTTTTGTTTTGAAGGTGTGTCACAGATGTTTCAGTAATATTTAACTACTCTGCATATGGTATATTATCAACCATAGAGTCACTGAATGCTTAATTTCTTATAAGGAAATCACTACACAGAAGAAAAATAAATAATTTTTCTTTTCATAACAAATGCATTTTCTTTGTATTAGTTAAATACTTAAAATATTTTAAAATATTCCTAATTCTGGGAAATGCATGAAGATTCAAACGGACAGCCTGTGTGCTAGATATAAAGGATCCAAACTGGCAAATGATCTGTGTGGCTATCATTAAAGGTGCCATAAACAGAATTAGGTTTATTCAGCTTGATTAACAGAAAAAAAAACCTAACAAGCAACAATAGCTCAGACAGAACAAAAAAAAAAAAACCCTACTAAAACACTTTTAGGACTGCAGGAAAAGAAAAATGCCAAAATTTATCTTTGTCTTTTATGGAAGGCTAATATTTTTATTGCACCACTCAATTTATCTGCAAAAAAATAGACAAGCTTTCGGGAAAGTTTTCAGGCACACAGGCTCCCCTATAGGTCAAACCGAAGCAACAAATTTCAGGTTAAGTACAGGTTAGAACAATTGCTCTGAACTCACAGATCCATCAGTATTTTCTTTCCCGACAAAACTCATAAAATATTTCAACCTGTACTGCAGTCACTACCTCCTCCGTTCGACCAAGTACAGCCGTTCAGAGCAATTAAACTACCCAGGGTTATAAGCAGCAACTTTTTCCACAAGTATTTTGTACCCATATAATTTCATTCTTCTGGTTATGAATGGTACAGCCATAAAGCTTAGTTTCCAGATTCATCTTTGAGGATGTTTTTTAGGTCTCCCTATAAGCTCAAGATTGAGACATCAATGGTGGAGTGCCTGCTTCATTGGAAATGTTTTCTCAAAGGCAATGGGAGTTTCTGTGTTTTACGAGCATTGAGCTGATGGCTGCTTGATCTATATACAAGCTTTCATTCACTAGTGAACTTTTACTCAATTTCAATTCCTTTTTTTTATTATTTCTCAATGGCAAAGCGTCAGGCTTATTTTTAAGATGCCAGTGAAAATATCAAAGCATTTCCTTGAAAAAATTCAAAGGCCTGCATGCCCACAGGATTATAAGTAAAGCTGCCCAAATACTGCACAGCGCTGTCCATTTTCACTCACATGGGGAATAACTCAATCTTCTGCCATACTCGGTCATCTGTAGGAAATTTTATCAGTCTAAGCGAGGTATTACTTGCCAAATTGAAGAGCTATTAGCATACTCAAAGAGACAGCCCTGGCCATAGCAAGAGGAGTTAAAAGATCAAAGGAAAAAACTTATCATAGTTCTTTCCACTATGCTAGGCATGCACTTATTTTGTGCAAATGTAACAAGAAGCAAAATTTGTATGTAAATATTCCTCCTTCCAAAGGAGCCTTAAATTAGACCCAGGAAGAATGTCTTGAACTAGTAGAAACTGCAATATATAAAGTTTAAAATATAACATTTCCAAACACATTTTTAGATCCCTCTCCTGGAAAGGTTCCCAACTCCTTCCTTCAATACAAAAATAAGGTGTCTATTCAATGAAAATAAGGCACTCTGTGAAACCACTGGGTAACAAGTATGGAATTTGAACACGGTGTGAAAACTCCTTATAGTGAACCGTTTGCAGACCATAAGAGAAGGCAAAAAAATGGCAAGCAACATTAAGCCTGTTCACCCAAGGAACTCATGCACTCTCAGACGATTTTGAGACAGCAAAAAAGGGGCTAAACCCAGAGTGTAAATCATTGCCTATAAATTACATATTCCTTTTGCATCTTGATCTGCTGGGGGCAAGAGAGGAACTGTCTGTCTGCTTATCTCTGAAGTCATCTTGCTCTTTGAAAGTCTAGAGTTCATGATAGTCCACTGAGCAGTCCTCAAGGCTGTAGATTATTAGATCACCTTTTCTTTAGGCTTACCTGAACAGTGAGCTTTAGCAATAACACGCTGTTTAGCTACTAAACATGAGAATAATAGCAAAAAAGTTATACAGAATGGAAAGTGGAAGGATGAGGGTTTCAAAACAATACAGGTTGGCATGATGTCTTTCATACTTTCCTACACTTTCATTAGCTATCTAAGCCCATGTAATTTATTATGGCTTCCATCATTAAACATTTCAGGAAGGAACTTCTGAACTATGAAATCCAGAAGAAAATACAATACAGTAGTCAAGCAGCAGCATCTTACTGTATTTCTGTCTTGTCCCGGGAGAAAAAAACAAGTAAAATTACCCAACCACCTCTTGGGGCTCCAAGAAGCCATTCAACACAGCAAGGTTGTGACAAAACAACACAAAGTGAGAATTAAACACCATAAACAACCTGATTTTATCTGAAAATTCTCCTTAATGAGTCAGATAACTTGAGTGGAAAATAAATTTGTCTGTTTGTATAAGCTTCAATCTTAATTCAGTATTTTAACATTATGGTAAAGAGCATCTCTATCATCTAAGGAGATTTTTGCTTATTCTGTCCTCGTGAACATTGCATGAATAACGGCACAGTAGCATCAAACAGAGTCTACCATACTGTGCTCTTAAAGCTAGAGATGGAAGAAACAGGCACAACAACAGGTACTGACCGTGAGGAATTATGTGTCAACTATTTGTAGAAATCAAATGCAGATGTGTTGCTAGGAGAGAACAAAAGCCTGCAGAGTCTGAGCTTGCAAAATATTAAAGCTTACTCGAGGCAGGAGGAAAACGGTGACAAGAAGGCCTGGTATAAATCAACACCAGAGCCTGAGCCAGGAAACTCTCAAAAGTACATGAATATTATCTGTCCTGATGTTTAAGGAGCTGAGGAAGACAAGTCTTGCCCTCGTTCAGCCCATGGCTTTGGTTTGTAAAACATGCTCATTTTGTTTCTTTCATCAAGGCTTTGATTCTCTCTGCTGAAAGAGCCAGCAGCTAATACATCCCCACATTCACATAACATCCAGCTTCCTCACATTTCACAAGTGCACGCGATCTTGCTGAAAGTATTCGCACCACCGTTCAGAACACAGCTAACCTTCATGATTTTAGAGAAAAATCAGCCTTTCTATGCGAGTACCCTAAACGCAACTCTACAGTCAAAATGAATATGTAAAAAGGTACCATGAGATTCCAATCATACCTCTTCTTGGATTTCAGATACAAATTGGCACAGTTTTAATTACAACCTGCCAGCCCTATAAAATGCTAAGTATCAAAGAGTATGTCTATACTGCATAATGAGGCATGGAGGAGTGGACAACCTGAACTTTAAGTACTTAGTTGGACCTTTTACTCTCCTACTTGAACAGGTCCACCTCTCTGGCTGACCTGTATTCCATTCATTTAAAAAATGTTCTGTGCCAAGGAGAATTAGAATACCTAGTGGATTTTGAGTACCTAACTTGGATGACCAAGCAATCTTTTTATGAAACTTTTAAAAAAGTAATGTGTATGTTTTAGAATAAAAACAAAATGGAAAAAAAAAGTAAACAGACAAAATAAGGTCTTCCAAGATATCATGGGGAAAGCATTTATACAAGTATATTATCTATGGGACATACACACTTCTTTAAATTATGAAATTTATATTTAACTCCTGAAATAACACTGTTTATAACGAGCCTGCGTGCTCTGTTCATGAGGGATGTTCAGTTTATAGAGGAGCAGTGACAGTTGTGCATTCAAGGTGCTACACAACTGCGTATCAGTCTCTGGATCACTGGTGCACACCGCGTTCGGTGAATATAAGAGAGCACTAAGTATCATTGTTTAAAAGTAAAAAGAAGCTTATATATAAAGGAAGCTTAAAACCAAATAAAACAGGACAAAGATTCAACATTGGAGCAAGTTGTTCTCACCTCTATTAAAATATATAAAGTTAAACAAATAAATATATATATATTCTGCTCTAGAACTGTTTACAATTTTTGTACCTTTTTCTTCCCCGTAAGACATTTTTGGTATACACAACTGCTACCCACCTTGTAAAACAACTGCCACTACTGAAAGACAACAACAGTGAAAATATTCCCCTCCCAACACATTCAAATACAAAATATCCACCCCCTACCAGTTCAAAGTTATCAATATTGGGTTTAGTTAACAGATCTTTTAGGAAAAAAATACCTCATTGGCACAAACCCAATTTTCTTTTCAAAGATGTGACCCACTCAGAGAAAATCTGCATATGACTCATCAGTGTTGGCAGTCAGGAGAAACTGCATGCTCTAAGTATAACTAAGCTACTCACTCTCTGGGGCTTGTTACCCTGCTCCATCTTATGCAAGTCCAGCTGAAGAACTGGGTGAAAAGGGCAAACTCACATAAAACATTCACACAGAGGAGCCCACATATGTACACATATATTCTCTCCTAATCCACGCTGTGCTGGTTTAAAAAGGACCCTCCCAGTATACTCCAAGTTACCCATCACCATTTCTCTGTTAGAGAGTACAGCTCTCTCATAGATGCTAACTAAGGTTGTTTTAGTGAACACTTCCTAATCTATTTCAGTCACTGTGAGCTAGTTACCACCTTACCCAATTTAACTACCAGTCAACAAAAACAGATTCACAAAGACTATTCAAAGTGTTTTCACATCAGTAGCTCTGCTGGTAGATAAAAATGGATTTTAATTTCCAGGGAAGGGGGGATAAATTAGAAGATGGTAACCTCTTCAGCTAGTGCTGCTGCAGCTGGGAAGGGACATATGTCTGCTTAACAAGGACAGTGAATTTTGATTCACCCAGCAAAAGAAGTACTGACAGGAGGTGTGCTTGTTGTCCAGTAAAGGAGAAAAAAAATATTAGTGAAATGTGCTGTGTAAGCCACAGGACAATACCGTCTCAAAGGCAAAGGGGTACACACCAGCCATAAATCAATTCAGGCTGCAAATCAGAGAGCTAACTATCAGAAAAACTTGGTTCCCCAAAAACTTCCTATTTAATAGTTTGCCCTACTACTCCCAAATATTTTAAGGCACATATTGATTAGCTTATGAAAGAAACATCATGAGGCAGTACTTGCAGTAGTACAAACAATGACCCAAAGATCCTTCTCTTCCCACTGTGTCCCAAATCTTGTTTTCTAATTAAAATGAATGGCAGGGTACAATTTTTATTCCTATGTTTGTTTTAACTGACTCAACAGCAAAATTCACAAAGAAAAATAAGGCATAAGAACTACAAAAAAGCTGTACTGGAATAACAGAAACACCCTAATATTTCAATATTATAATTAATTTCTGCTCATTCAAGAAGTTATGAGAATTAATAAGCTGTTGTAACTAGAAATCTCTTTGAAGTAATACATGCCTTAAACTGATTCACTGTCACAGAATCAGTCTTGGGACACATGCAATGAAAACATTCGTTTCTTCTCCAATTTATCTTGTTTTCCAATTAAGATCCATTGAGAGGGCATGATCATCAATCAGTTTTCTGCACAAAAATCACATCAGCGTTCCTCTCAAGTCAAGGGTGTGCGAAAAGGCAATCTAATTTCTTTGTTCATGCTTTACACTGCCGGCGCGGTCAATATTTTGGCAAAAGCAAAGATCATCTCATTAAGGTCCTAGTGCAAGATTTTCATTTTACTTTCAGTTCTCCAATGAAATTAGTCACCGTACATGGTAGATTAACTGCAGCAGATCAGTTTCTTCAGATGCACTTGAGTTTCCTCACAACATATGTATCAAGACATAATTACGCTGCCAGCTTCACTGACTGGAATTATTAGCTTTCACATTCAGCTACCTATCTGGAACAAATGAGGTGTGCTTACTGTCTGGTCAGGATGGGAGAACACGGGAGAACAGTGAATACCAAAGACCTGAGAAAAATCTTCAGAAATCAATCATACTTTATATAAAGAATCACTTGAGTGGTCTGTAAAGGCTTGATAATTTAAGATCTTCTCTATAAGTGGTAAAAGCATATTTTATTGAGTATTAGGTCTTACAGTCAGTTACAAACATAAAGCAGTACAATGCCGTACTGTAAGAAGCCATTTACTGCTGCCATTACAATCTTTCCTAGGTGATACATGTTGTTAATAGATTTCATAGGTGAGCTCATTATAAAGAAGTGTGGCCATAAAACTAACCTCAGATTCAAGAGAAAGCATCTTTTCCTTTGCATCAGGGTTCCTCCTGCCTCTTACCTTTTGTCCTTTTCTCCACAGGACCCCTATAGAAAAAGCTGCCTTTCCCTCTCTGTTGCACTCTCCTCGGAGCAGGGACTGTAATTTCAAACAATATAGAAAGGACCATGAAGTCCTAAAAATCTCAAGTCAAATTTCTCTGTAATTGATTAGTTACTAATTTCTTCTTCCTTATAGCTAAAAAAGAAGCAGGGCTCATCTACCAACAGCAAAAAGCCTAGCATTTCATATCTTAAACAGACGCTTAGCCTGGTCAGGCACCCATTTCCACAAAAACACAAAAGTTTAGCACTTACTTGTATTTTCTCCCATTTTCTTCCAAGGCAGCTCCCCACTCCATTCAGGGTTCCAGAAGAAGCTAGACATCGAGCCAGACACAACCAACAAAAAGAGGCAGATACCTCCTCAGGTGCTCCCAATTACTCTCTCAGAGCCCTGCCCTTTCTGCTGGCCCACACAGGTGTTGTGAACCAACAGTGAGGGCTGACAACCTGTGTTTTTAGTAATAGTAACTGTATAACAGAGAGTCAGAGGACACGCTACGTTCAAGATCATTCTGTTTGTCACATGTGTTTTGCGAAATCAAGAAAGGATTAAGCTTCTCAACTATGGAAGAGTTTCCATGCCACCCATGAAAGCTTGTAACACCTCATTTCTCTTCATTTAAAACCACTAGATCTCTATGTCTCAGCCAAGTTTGTTTAGTACTGAAGCCACTGTTTTGGCCCATTTTTCCAGTGCATAAGTAAAGCTACAACCACTGGAAAAGGAGCACTTTCCCCCATCTTGGAAAATCCAACAGGCCAGGCACCAGAAGAAGGCAAGAAATATGAAAGCAAGAAATTGTTTTGATCCTTGCTTCTGCAAGGTTTCTGCAGGTTTCTCTTTGAGGTGCACTGATATGTTGACATGTGGAAGCTACATGAGAAGTCACTGTTCCTGAGGAGTCGCACAGCACCTACAGGGAAATGACAGCACTCTCTTCCAGCCTCACCCCTGCTTCCAAAATCCAGGAAGATCTTCCTTGGTCACAAGGAAGTTAGATAGTGACAGGTCAACATGAAATATGTCTGATCCCAGAAACAATCTGGTTTTTACCAGTCATTTTGACCAAGCACATCCTGAAGCTTTCCAATTACAAACCAGGCGGGGTGTGGAAGATGTTGCCTAGATTCCTCTTCTGCCAAAGAAGGGGAGACATCTGAACATGTGCATGTCTGTCTTTCATGCACACACAATACATATCTTAGTGTCTGGTTTGGTTTTATTTTGGAATAAACAACAACAAAACAAACAACACGAAAGATGAAGATACCAAATGACACTAACATCACTGCTGCCATCTAGCAGACCTCTATTCCCTCCTGAGCAGGATATTTCAGTCAGCAGGATATTATCTGCATCTAGGAATTTCAGTAGTAACATCACTCTTCTTGCATTTAGTCACTTTTAGAAGGTTTGTAAGAAATACTGAAAAAGTTACAGATTTAGCACCGTTTTTTAAATTAAAACCAGATTGAAAACCAGTTATCTGTCCTTATTTCCCTTTTGGACCTTCCTTTATGTTAAGCACTTCCCATCTGGTTCACTCTCTTTTCCTTTTTAGCTTGTAACATACTTGCACTGTCAAACTAAATTACTTTTTGCAGTAAATTTCAGCTCCAACTCTCAGGCACTTTTTATTGAAGTATTTTGTTTGCTCTGGTATAGTTATAGTTCTCTTGGGATTCATATTATAAAATTTCTTTTCATGAGTTTATAGCTGTGCAGTAAAAATTCTTATTGCACTGAAATTTGGCTTACAAGCATCAAAGAAAGAAAGATTTTTGCTAATATTTAAAAAGTTACATTGTAACATTTTAGTGATTTTTTTTAATATTTCTAGATCTTTACAAGCAAGTCATTCATCTTCACCCTACTCTGAATTATTTCTGATACACTGTATTGAACAGAAAAAGATCTTACATTATCTATAAAAATTACGTATCTGGCTTAAGGTTTTGATTTTAGAAGTTTCTAATGCAGTCAAAGCAAAATATTTTCTTACAGACCTTTTCTCCCATTACTTCTCTCCCCCTACTCCTCCACATCAGAGCTCTCCCTTCCCCACTGACTCCTACTCCCACCACTACCCTGGAGCTTCAGGCTCTCCTCCTGGAGAAGGCAGAAGCCAGCAAGCCTATTTGTCCCCATTTTGGGTAATCTCCTCACCCCATCCCTGCTTTGTGATAGTACTATGTAACTGTTCTCTGAAGCAGAGTTCTGGCAGCTAAAAATTAGACTATTCAGCAAGGGTTTGTTTCTTTCAGCAAAGTAACGATGATTAATTTACTGACAATTACTTTGAGTGCCAAGGTAGATCTCCCAAGACAACTAAAATGTGATATCTCCTTCCGCAAAATATTTTAATGCCTACAGCTCCCAAGTCGAAGATTATCTAGCCTTTGAGACACTTCTACTTGTCAATGTTCTATGTGAACAAAATATAAAAAGAGTTGGCCAAAATGCACACATAGTAGAGTGTAAGAAATCCTGACTTCTTTCCAGGAATCAGACACCTTGAAAGATTTGAACACCTCCTCATGTGGATCTTATTGTGTTAGGTTATGCTTTATAGTGTTAGGCACTTTGCAGGTCTCTACATTCAAAGATCTGGTTCATTGTGAGGATGAGTTCTGGGGTGAATATCCGTTGAGCTAGTGTTTATAATATATTTGACTTTCTTTTACTGACTCCAAAACTTACCTTCAAATCAACCAGCTGCTAGCCCAAATCAAATTTTAAAATATGCTGAGCATGACAGCGTAGTGCTAGATTTCACTGGGCATCACTGAATAAACCCAAAGAGAAGGTGATGCAGGCAGTGAAGGAGTGTAATGAATCCTTCCCCTCAGGTTCTCACCTCGACACCCAACATGCCATAGTCTGGCCCACCTGCACACTTGTTACTAACGAGCAGCTCTTACTCTGCATTTACAGAGCTTAATGAGAGACCTGTTTTTAAGGAGGAATGGTAGTAGAGACTGTAGATTCATGAGCTGAGGAGGAGGAGGAGGAGGAGGAGGGGTCAGCAGCAGGCCCAGCTATAGGAGATCCTGGTCTCCAGCAGGCAGCTGCTTGCCAGCCCCTGCTCCCTGCAGCACACCATCCCTTTGACTGCAGCACAACTGTTCACAGAGCCACGCTGTGAACAGGAGACTTCTTTTGGACTAGAAATAACATTTCCTTGCGGAAAAGTGAGTATTTAGCCCTGAATATCTGTGTTTCGGGTAACACCACTGTCCCACAGATACCTCTGCTGACACAGTGGAGGGGCCAGCATGCAGCAGCCCTGTGCTCAAGGTGGCATTGGCAGTGAAGTATCCAGGCCATCTGCTTGTGGCAGGCAGTCCTTAGGCAGCACACAGTACTGTCCTATAGATCACAGCACCATGATCGCAAGGCACTACAGCTGCAAGCCCTCATCAGAAAACCCATAAGCTTCAAAGTGCTTCAAGAAATTTCTGAATCTGGGATCCTTAAAGGAAGATCAGCAGTGACCTTTTCCAGTATACAGACCTTCATCATTAAAAAAAAAAAAAAAAGCAAAGAAAGTAAATACAACCTGTAAGAGGGGAAAAAAAAGAATAAAAAGCAGATGGGTAACAGGTTTCAAATTCACAGTTCAGACTAGCAAAAGAGTATCTACACTTGAATAGATGGTAGCACAAAGCTGATTCTCGTACTGTAGTCTTTAATAGTTTGCTCCCCCTGAATGGCTGGAACTGCCAGAGATAAAGATACAGCCCTGCAGCTCCTCTGCTTTGTAGCATGCGTTATTTACACCTGATCCAACTCTCAGCACAAAATGCCAGTGACTCACTCTGACACCATCATAGGCTGCTTACAAAGACATATATGAATCTACAATACGCAAGTCCAAGAGCTCTCGTTTTTAATTTTGCACATCTTGCCACTATGTATATCTAAAAAAGAATGAAGGAGTTGTGAATTTTTTCAGGTATTTTGTGACAATATCCACATCTCATCTCTCTGTCTACATGATCTCAGAATTCAGGCTTTTAAAAATATATATTACCATACACACTAAAGATGTTAGAATGCACTGCACCCACTTCTACTTGCCTTAGTCTGTGGATGCCACAATCTCTACTGGCAAAATTTCAGATCACACAAGTAACCGAGCAGGACCACTCCTATAACTAGAGCTCTGAAGACCAAGCAGTGCCATCACTACTGCACAGGTGCAAGAGACTAGATCAAATATTTGGGAATAGAAAACATTTCCTGGGCATACAGGAAGTACATGGATACATGTTCCTCTTTTTTAATCAATGTTGCTTTGTACTATTGTAATTCCTGTAGAAGACTGGACTATTTTCACCCATCTTCTAGAGTGTATTAAATCCTGTGAAGGAAGTGAGACCTTGTTTCCCTGAGAAGCACTACCCCAAACTCATTCATTGTGCATGCAGACTATCCATATAAATGTGCTGGGTGAGTTGAACTCAAAAAGGAAGGATTTGGGGAATGAAAGATAGCCTGGGATGGACTACAAAGTGGTGAGAGGTAGGCCTCCACTTAAGTTAAGTTAACTTGGTCAAAGATAAGAACATTAGAAAATATGAAAAAATATCAGACCAAAGGTCCATCTAGCCCATTGTCTTGTCCCCAGCACTGACTAAGGTTGGATGGCTTGGGAGGAGCTTAAGGTGATTCCTAATTTCTTGCTTTACCTTCCCCTCACCACCAAGCTACCAGGTATTTTTAGAGACAACTCATGATTTTTATTAAGTGAAAAAGGCACCATTTACTGCATAGCTTTGTAGGCACAAAAACAATATGAGAAACTAGTGCCTGGGTTATGTTAAAGAATATTAATTGGAGCAAACTGAAATGACCACAACAGCAAGACTAGGCACATGCTCACTGCCACACAACATCTCCTGCATCACACCTGGTATCCATTTGGACACCTAAAGACACACTCACATACTATTCTTTCTCTTTTAGATGGATGTCACACTGTGCATTACATCAGTGGCTTGCCCCTGCCTAAGACATATTGAATGTGTCCCTACAGAATTAGGCTCTACTGCTGAGATGGGCAGAAAACATTATTTAGGAATTGCTTTTTGACTTTTCCAGGAATTCTGTCTGAGACAAAGCTCAAGAAGCTTACCAGCGATGAGTTGACCTTGACAATTCGCTGGTGTGTAACACCGACAATGGAGTAACTTGACAAATAACTTGACATTGTGTGCCAGCACTGCCTTCATCAACTCTCACCAGTCTGGGATCATTCCTAAATTTAATTCCCTCTTCAGAGATGGTGCCATTTAACCGTCTTTGGGGCCCAGCAGTGAGCCCAGCCGATGAACTCATCCATGTTAAACCAACATAATAAGTACAATAATCAACTCGGGCAAATTCTGCCTTATTTTGGTAGGCAGCTATTATATTGATATGCCCGAGGGGAAAAAGGAATGAGATAAGGAGTGTCCCAGGGGAGTCACAGGACAGCACAGCAGTCCAAGCAGGCAGCTTGGTAGCTTCTGGGGAGAAGAACATACATGAATGGAAAGAGTAGTAGGGACAGTAATGTTTTTATTAAGGTTTGTTTTTGTTTAACATTCTTATTTCAAGCCAATGCAGTTGATTGATCTGACACCCTGTAGATTAACCTTCCATGCTTGTCTTTTGCTTGGAAAAAGACATCTGTATTTATACCTCAGAGAAAACCAAATATTCCTCCTCTACATCTGACAAGTGTATTCACTCTCAGGAATGTTACTAGGTACACAGGGATAGACAATAAACTCAGAATGACTCCTCCAGGTCTCAACATGAATCCCAATCCATTACTATACTACAGCACTAGCCAGCGGCACCATTATAGTTAATTATTCTTCTGATTTTTTCAGTAGTTTAGTTTTTTTCCCTGACCATTGCAGCCATTTTCATCTTAAAAACAATGTTTCAGCCCTTGAAAGGCATTGCAGAATTTGGCTACGTGTCCTTTTCGGCTGCAGCTATACTACCTCAAGATATTATTGCCCCAGTTGCTCATCACATTGATACCTGAGGTTACCAACCTTACTGCTGAGCTCCTTGCATTTAATTCAAGACTCAATGTGGGGCAACTAAAGGGGCAGATTGGGAGGAAAGGAACGTGGTGGCAGGGGAGGAGGATGCAATAGTATTGCAGGCCAGCGGGAGCCGTAGCCAGAATATGCAGTCTATCCCTGAGACGCCTTTCCATGCCACCACTGTCCACAAGCGGTGGAAGAGATGGCTTCTGGAGACATGCTTGGTTATTGCGTTGAAAACAGGTTGGCTCCTGGATGGCCAGAAGGTGGCTGCACCATCGGTTATCGTGATGGATCACTATAGCATCGCTGGCTGACTGGACAGTTCTGCCCAAAATAATTACAACAAAGTTCTAATAAAGTCT
>NW_009227037.1:212-24659 GCF_000690835.1 Fulmarus glacialis | reverse complement strand
TATTTATTTTTTAATTTTTTTTATTTTTATTTATTTCTCTTTCTCTAAAGAGAAAGGTTTGACCTAATGTTTATTTATCTGCAGTGTGTTAAATCCACATCCCTCTGCTCAATCCAAAATATAAATAGCATCTTTATTTACATACATACATATACATACACATACACACATATATAAATATACATCTTTTTCAGAAGAGGACACCACAGGATTTCCACATATAAAAACCATTTTCACTTCTTTGTGAATTTTAATCCATTTTTTGATTTTTTTTTCCCTCAACAAAAAACAAAGATGAAGTTCAGGGTATCAATAAAACACAGTAGAAAGCCCATAGTCTGACACATTTTTCCTGGACTCATCTTTGTGCGACTTAAGTAGAACAGGTCACTTTACCCAATATAATAAAGGTTGTTGGGCCCTCCTCATGCTAGACCCTGTTCTCAGCTGCTTACAGCTTTAACTCTTTGAGCTGTATATTTCTCTGTACAGGTCTTCCTCAAGATGCTTTTTATTTTTTCATGTTTATGCAACTCTACTGTCTCTCTGAGCAAGATTAAAAGGAAATGTGTGTTGTGCTTGTTAACCTAAATCCATACAAAAGCTTTCATTATAAACTTGAGTGTTATCTCAAAGTATGTAGTCTACAACAGTGACCTAGCAGTTGACAGTTTCTCTCCCTATAGTCAAAGATATATTTCCTACTGATTTTGTGGAAAAAAAAAACAAAAAGGAAAAACAAATTAGCCAAATTATAATCATCAATAAAATTGGTTTCCACATGCTAATGTACCCATATCTAAAACTAAATATCTAAATCTTTTATTGCATCTGGCTCAGGACCCAATATTCCAATTTTCTCTCAACTTCTAATGAGATCTGTGAAAGCATTATTATTTAAGCACCTATTGGCCCTTCCCAATCTTACTAACACGTGTAACTTCTTTTTTAATAGAATTTGACCAGACAGGCATTACATAGACTGTTAAACACAGATTTCCCAAGTACACACTACATTATATAAAATACATGATACCAATAAAAATAATGCTAAAGCTCAAATGTACCCCCTGTAAGTAGACTCTTCCAGCACTAGAAGTTGGGCATGTTTGCAGGTTCAGAGCCGACATTTTCTCCCAGGGCCAAGGACTCAGCCACTCAGGCTTTGCTTAGAAATTTACAGTGTCAGCAGGCATGACAACTGTAAACCTTGTACATGTACCATGCAGAGAGAAAAAAAATTGCAGATTAAATGCACAGTTTTTCTGCCTTCCTCTGTTCCTTCAGTAACTCTGCCTACAAGACATCCCATTAAATCTTAAACATCAAGAGTCTTCCTGGTTCCAGAAAAATTAGGCCAATTACACCAGAGATATGGGACTGAATTCTGATGTCAAACAATTGCTATGGGATTAAGTTCCCCAATACCACTGAAGTTAAATTAACATTGATTTAATAAAAGCAGTGTTTAACCTGGGATATGAAAGTCTACTTCCAGTGTGTACTAGAGCCCCAGCTCTGCAGTGGTTAAGAGAAGCATGGTTATTTTTTATTTGATTTGAAGATTTTATTTTGCTTTTAAGGAACAAAATTAGTCCATCCCACTTCATATCTTCATATACATTTATAATTTATGCTCTGTTGACTGAGAGAAAAAGAACGAACATATTAAAATTTGATACCTGTCCTCCAAATGGAGGAAACATTTCACGACAGAATTTGCATTGTTTAGCTCTGATCATCTCCACATTTAGTTGTCATTGCTGTCTTAAATATTGCTTCTATTTCTTCTTCAAGAATTGAGGAACAGCTTTTTGACAGCATTTTGATGAAATGCTCTAAGTACTGAACCATAACCCCACTTCCCGCACTCATTCTGAACTTACCTTAACTGCTCACTAATGACTTAACCCAAAATATTAAGCTTTACCGTTTGTCCCTACAAGACCTGCTGCCCTGCAGGGAAATCTCTGACAGTATTACTTAAGGAAGTCAGTTCTGCAAATGCTGGACATCAATGTTTTCTTTCATATAATTTTATTTTTGGCAAAAAATAATTTGATTATATATTAAGAATATGGTATTCAGAGAGTCAGACATCCAAATAAAAGCTAAGCAGTGGATCAGATAACTTGAACCCCAAGCCACAATTAAAAATAAAAATCAGTTGATTTTGCTTTTTTGCAAATGTTATTTATCTTGCCTGTTAGCAATTCAGATTTCACTCCATCCCCGAATGTCTGAGTACTGACATGAATGAAATTAAGTAGCATAATGGTATATCTCCACTTAACTGCTTGTCGTCTTTGCATAATCCCATTTTTATAATTTGTATTCAAAAGAATCTAAAGAATGTAAGGATAGTAGGGCAAAAGACACTGTACAAACAAAATGAATTAGCCCCAACACTGGAAAAATACATAACTTAAAACATATTTTAAAACATATGGAAAGCCTAGAAGTAACATATCCTACTCTGAGATATAAATAGCTCTGCTTCAAGTGTAGGATTAGTCCTCCACTTAAACTTTTACAGAGCCTCATGATATTCCACCATTGCCACAAACTGCTTCTGCCCAGGGATTTTCAGGACTAATCCTCTTGAACACAAATTTATTTCAGCTTTGCCCTGTCTTCAGACTATTGCATTCCCCTTCCTGCCATTACACCCTTGTATTCTGCATTTCAATGTCTTCATTTTTAAGCTTCTGGTGCATGTGAAAGCCATCAGTTACTCTCCCCAGTGAGAGAGTGCAGCCAGTAACAGGCTTGGGATTTTACTCTGTTTATAATAAAAGATTTGATTTTTTTTAATCAAGACAGCAATTACTATGATTGCATATGGGTCTAATTTATCTCCTTAAACAAGTTTTGTGGTTATCCAGAGCATAATGCCATTAAAAATTTTACACAGCTGAGATGTGTTATGAGGGAGAAAGAAATGCTTGAAAGGTAGATTTATGAACTACAGGTAATGAATGTTGCTGGATCCTGAAGCGCTCCTACTGCAATTACAAGTAGCTATTTTCAAGGAAGCCTAAGATTCCCAATAAAGTTTAAGCATGTCCAGCTTTAGGAGACATCACATTGTGTTGGCAGGTTGGCGGCGCCTCCAGTAGCTACCGCCTGCCTTTTCCCATTCACACAGGCACGCAGTTCAGGCTCAGCTGGCTCTGACAAATCCTTGGACAGATACTGATCGTCATCCCCCCTGCCCAGGGCACTGTGCCACTTCCAAAGCTGCGGGTCTACAGGTGAAGCGGGATCCTTTCTCCTGCTGCTGGAAGCCGCAAGCTTCTTGACAGCCACCCTCTACTACCTGCTTGACAAGTGGCTCCAGTTGTCCTTCCCTTCTCATGCTGTGCGGCTCTTGTCTCTGCAAGCTTCAGCAAAAACTCCGTCACTCCCCTCTTCCCTGGAAGCAACTGCTTGCTATTTCACCAGAGAGCCGCAGTAGCATTCAGCACTGCTGCTAAGGGGTTAAAAGGGTCACGATGGGGAGAGCTGCTCCCCACCACCACCTTTGACTGCTCGGGGAGACTTTCCCCAAAGTATAGAGACTGATATATACACACTACACTGCCTTACAGGCACTGTAGGGAATGCAAAACAGAGCTGAGGGAAGCAGAGAACATAAAGTGCTTCTGTTTTACCTTTCCTTGTAGCATAAAGACAAGGAGTGATTTAACAAGGATGAAGGATGAGAAATTACCAATAGACAGGCCAGGCAGATTTGGATTACTTACTGCTGCTAGAAACCAATACTGAGTTTATTATCTTTCTTCTGCGTAATCCAAGTATTTACGTCCAGACTCCCCCTGCAATTAGCATTGCAATGTCTTAGTAACACATACATTTATTTTTGTTCTTGGACTATAGTAGTGATCAGACCCATCAAACCAATCAGTGTGCCAAAAACTGTGCACAAACAGGGAGAAGACAATACATTTGACCAAAGACTTATCAGAATTACAATGTCAGGAAAAAAATAATTATATGGAATATTTAAAACTCAGGTATACAGCAATTGCATTGTTTACTACTGCACAATTAATTTGTATTGTTGTTATTGCTACTACTTATGTAGCTGACGTAGGAAACAGCAGAAGTCAGCAGCATAGATACACTGGCCATTAGGAAATATCTGGCCACTGTAACTCTGTGGTCTAGGAATCACTATGTCAACTTTTACTTCTGTACACATTTAAATAAATCTGGTTGATACAGGTGAACTAAATTACCATAAAGGCTGATTTATTAATTGCGAACAAAACATTACCCTATGAAACCTTCATTAAAAAGCATTTTACTGTGACTAATGTTAGTATATCGTTATGTATGATCTTAAACGTTATTAAGTAGGAGTCTGACAAATGATTACTGCATGCCTTCTCAATGCCTCTCAGTAACATATATTTGGTACATGGCTAAACTAAATGAGGTCCTACCTTTGCTGAAGTCCTCGACCTTTTCAATGACAAATGCAAAAGCCATTAAGATACATGCAATTCAGTTTAATGTGTCAAAAATCAGCCTGAGGAAAAGCATAAATATACCATTTCCATGGTACTGTACACAGCATTATAAAGTAGTTTCGTGGACTGGTTCTCATAACAGCACTTGCTAGATGGTCCTTATACACTGGTAGACAGATGGATTTTGTAGACTTAGGATAATTTGAAGCATGTCACAGTAATGAAGCATGTGCCTTTTTTTTTCTTTTAATTCTGTCAGTTCTGTGACAGCAAGAATTATCACCCCAATATAGCATGTAAGTGTGCTTGACTTTCAGCACATCAAAAGTAAAATCTCCAGATATATTCCTGTGGCATTAATTAACATGGAACTGGAACAACAGGACCAAATCCAGATCAAGAAAAGAGGTTATCTGCCTTTCTCAGGTAGGAATTTTTGGAGAGAGGGAGAGAGAGAGAGACCAATGAAACAAGCCAAGTTTGCCCTTTCGCAACTTCGGAAGTTTTATAAGCATTTAAGAACCCATCTATCATGAAAAAGGCAAATGCAGGTGCTAACTCACTTTTGTGAGTTTGAAAGCACCACTACGAGTGCTTTTCTTAAAGAGATCTTTAAAAAGAAGCTATAATTTGACCCCTATCCTCACGCAGTCACTTAACCTTCCTCCCAGGTGTCACAGGCTTATCAGCAAGCATTTGCTTAGATGCTCTGTGATTTACAGTCTAACAAAAGGAGAGGAACTGCCTTGCAAACAGGCTTAGGCTATGGAGAATACCTTCAGGCACTGAATGTCAACTCACATGCCCTCTAGAAGGAGCAAGGATCTGGAAGATCCAGCCTACATTGTAGCTACTCTCAATGTTCATTAAGTAACCACCAGACAATGTTACATTTCACAAGTTTCTGATTGCATCATGCCATTTTTAAGAGGCGATGTTTAATTATCGTGACTAATGATGAACTGATTGTGAAACCATAAAAATAATGAATCAGATATTACCAATACTTCCACAGCATGGATGAAAACTCACATACCTATCAGACAAAATTAAATTACAGCAGTAGGTGAGAACAAAATGAAAAAAGAAAGCTATCTGCAGTATGAGTTAAATAAAACAATTTGCAAAACAATTTAAAGATGTCTGAATTAAGAATATTGAAAATAAGATGACCAAGTAGAAATCTCATCAAATGTTCTTCAAAACACTGTACACTTTTGCACGTAAAGTTTCAGTCAAAATCCTGCTTCTAATATTCAGCGTATGCTCTGATGCTTTATACTGTAACCAGTATATTGTGCTGTATAAATTACTTAATTATGTTTTACAAGCTATGTAAAGCCTGTATGCCAGGAATCTGTGTGCATAACCATTCTGTATGAACAATACATTCTGAAATTTATTGTATATATATCATGTCTATACAATACATGTATTGTTTCAAATATTTAATCATACATTCCGTTTCATTCTGTATGAACAAACAGAAAAGCCACTATAGAAAATCTTGCCTTCTCAAACAAGTAAAATGTGGTTTCAAATCTCTTTTTTTTTTCACCCTCCTCTTACAGGATCACAACAACAGCTGCTTGCATGATGGATCTACGCAGATATCCTCTGGACGAACAAAATTGCACACTAGAAATTGAAAGTTGTAAGTTACTGGAGGGAGAGGGTTGGCCAAATGAAAGTTGTGGATTAAAAGACTTTCATGGGTTAGGTAAAACCGGAGCAAGTTGTTCCAATATTATGTGTCCACTGAGCTTGCACACTGAACATACCCAATATATTTCTATAATACATAAGCCAAAATATGTTTAATTCACAGTATTTGGTTGATCCAAGCTTGTAAGATGTCTTTCAAAATCTTTTGTTGAGGAAGGGAGAAGAGTATTTCTTGATGATTAGATCAGAGGACAGCAACCGAGCACTGTCCGTCTTCAGTGCCTAACCACCACAGGACTTGAATTAATTACTTCACCTCAGTGCATTAATCTCTAACATCAAGATTAACATCTGCCCCACGCGGTGGTGGGAGGGTTGATCAATTACTCTTACCAAAAGTCTTGGAGGTTATAAAAGGAAACAACTTGATCCTTCAGCACCAAGGTTAATGAGAGCTTTGCCGTTGTCTTCCATGAGTATAGGATCAAAGGCGTGCAGTTGCAAATTTTTGCCATTAACATAGTTTTTATATCTTTTATGATGCTAGCCTTTAAAGAAATGCCTATCAAGATTTTTGAAAAGAATTTCTATTCTGTTGTTGGTAAAACCAGCTGCTGCCACTGACCACAGAGCAATCTGTCTAAACAACCAAGTTAAGACTACCTAGAGTCCGAGGCAAAATAACGCAGCAGTTTTCTAAGAACTTCCTCTTGTTCCACATTACAACAGTTGCACTGTTAGATTTAAGTTATTTTTTATTATAATAACACTTCTCTCTAAAGTATCAGGTTCTAGAAAGGATTAACAGATTTCCCCAAATTCAGTATTTTGGTTCACCTTACTGAAGAGCAAGAACAGTTTTAGCATTTGAACTTCCATTTTGATGGATAGTTTGGAATATTAAATAAACAGAGAAACAAGCTGATCCAGGACTAAGGGTTCTTCCTTACCTCCAAAATAATTTTCTAATACCTATGTCATCAACAAAAGCAATGTTTTCATTGTTTGTAGCACCTCCCATTCAAGGAACTAAAAGTTATCAGAAGTCCAGTAAGTAGTTTTCATTCTGCAGAAACTCATGATATAAGATTTTTGGACTGAAAAGGGGTTAAATTCCCAAAAACCTCACAGCATCAATTTTCAAAAGGATTCTATTAGTCTTCAGTTGTTTAGATTTGACAAATAAAAACATTTTCATAGTGCCAAAACAATGGAGTATTCACATATAAAACGTTTAATGGTATTTTAACACAAATATAAAATAAAAAAGTCTAACCCAAAGAAGACAAAATCACTTTGAGACTTAGAAAATGTTGCTGGGAAAGATTTCAGTTTATTCTGAACTGAAGAGGTTTTCATCAGTTGAGTATAAGTAAATGTAATATATCTCAACAGATCTGTGAAGTGGCAATTGTCAGGCACTGAGAAAAGCCTACAGTCAGTCTAAAGCTCTGATGAGAGACAAGACAGGCTCTCAGCCCAATGTTTATACTTGTTTATAATTTCTACTTGATGGCATCAGAAATATGCCTTATTTAAAGCACATACCTTCAAAATTACTCTCCATAGTGAAGTATTTTTGGTTTAGTAAGTACATAATCAATATCAGCCTTAATATAAATCAGTGGAGGTGCAGCTTTTCATTTAGATTTTAAATTGTTTGGTAAGAAACTTGAAATGTTTCCCCAAGAATTATTTGCTTTTGCTCCTTTTCCTGGAATGTCATTTTACAGTGATTTTTAGAAATTCTCTGCCAGGTCGAGGACAACAAACCTTTTATTCCAGCAGACAAAGATTTCAATCAAGTAAACATTCACAGTAGGCTGTGAATTTTTACTAGAGAGCATTGTCTGAACATAACTTGCTCATTTATTTCTTTAGAGATTCAAAAAAGGTGTTTTTCATTTTTAAGATCCTAGTGTTTTGGCACTGCAGGCAGACATCTCAGAAAGAGAAGCAGGGAGACAGTGTTGTCAAGGTTCCCCGTGAAGCACCTCAATAGCTGCAGTCCTGAGTCACCACACTAGCTTATTCTCTCTTCACCATTCAAAAACATACAAGGAAGTCTCTGGAAGGACATACCGGTTATGCACCATAGTAAACCCCCACAGTAGCGTGGCAAGCTGGGCCAAGCCAATGTGCATGTAATGAATACTTGTGTTAGACCGACATGCATCAACCTTCCCTGTGCACCTGCTTTCAGTTAGCCTGTCCATATCTACATTGCTCTGAGTTGACTGAAGCACCGCAAACCCACACCCCTGTGTACAAACACATATACAGCCATTTTCTTCTCATTCCCGAGGAGCAGAGGCAGTAGGCATAGCTTCCCTTTCCAGTGCTGCCCATCACCCTACTGATCTTCCCAGTTACTTTCTGCTAGTGCAAAACTCTGGCCAAGTCTCATAATCCACCACTTTACAGGACCTACAGAGCCGCTCATTAAGCTGCACTGTTGTCATACTCATCCTGCCTTTTTCAGCTCCCTGCCTTTTTTGGCACAAAACAGTTTTCTTGATGTTGCTTGCTGCTGCTTGGCTCATCTTCTGGCTTAAGCCTAACAGGGCATGCAATGGATGCCTTTGGAGAACGAGTCATTTCTTGATTTTCAGAATAAAGTGCATAACACAAATCTACTTTCCTACCTGATCAGCAGAGGAAATGAATATATATACAGTACCACAGCAATCAAAATGGGCAACTTCATACTGAAGTTGCCTTCATATTGAATTCATACCTGAATTTATTTGCTGGGAGATAGTTGATTTGAAGTCTCCAGCCCAATCATGACTAAAACTGATCAAAGTACATGAGCATTTATCAGCTAGCAGCCCAAATAACAAAACCAGACTGACACTTGGCTGGCTTATACTTCTTTATTCACATGCTTTCACATAAATGAAGCTTTGTAGGGATGAATGCTCAGTGAAAATGGAATTAGATACTACAACTGAGACCTCATCAAGAATCAAAATTAGCATCAGATGGAATAAGCAATTAAAATGATAACACAATCAGGGATGAGAGAATACCATGTCATCCATGTGGCCAGTCATACATCCCCAAAAGAAAATTGCTTTTCAGACCTTTTGAACACTTGCTATAAATAATTCATGTCTCCAAAGATATATATATTGATATGTTAATACTTGTTGAGCTGATCCAAAGAAATCAACAAAGTCTTCACTCACAATTTGCCAACAGGTCAAAATTGGCAGAGTGTGTTACTTTCCATGAATATTTAGACCAGTTAACAACTGAATGATTTTCCAAAAGCACAAACATGCTTACCCGCTACCGAAAGCCCACAGTCAGTAGATGTGTCAGGAGCACTGGCATCTTTGACAATGCTCCACCTAAAATATACCTTCTAATGCACCACAGCTTTTCTCCTCTGCATGTCTAAAACTCTTGAAAGTTATTGTTCATGTACCTGGCAGAAGAACACAGTTCTGAAGACCAGGCTGCCTACTTCTCTCTTAGGCGTTTGAGTACAAGTAAGCCCGTTGTTCTGAGTACTCAGCACTTGGCAGTACCCACTGATCTCCCTGAAAGCTACCAGGGGCCAGAGTGAAGAGGGTGAATAAAGAGGTGATAACTGTGACCACTGCCTCTCTGTTAATGCCACATGTATTAGGCATGTGACGTTTTCTTCTATGACAGGATCAGTTTATGAGATTCTCACCCTCAACCTCTCCTTCCAGCTCCTGCATCACACTTCAGCTATTCAGCTTTCTGTTGTGCCAGTACACAAATCTTCACAGAGCTAGGATGACAATCAAATTGTTAACATTTTCTTGGTTAAAAAAATCCCTTTGAAAGAAAGGCTTATCCACCTCGATTTTGGGAGAGACAGGAATTAAATAAACCCCAGGGCAGATCCGTTCTTCAAATAAAAGGCCCGGGGAAGGTGGTGCTGTAATCACTAAGCAATCCTGGAACTGCCTGTGTAGCAACAGCAAGTAGCATCTCTCACCGCTAGACAGATACTGTGCACTACGTGTACTGTCAGACCATTTTCAAAGCACTAGAAAGTGGTTTTGTTCAGTATTATACTGTGTACAGTTATATGGTTTAACCCACGTGGCACCAGCTTCCAGTACGGTTTGTGGAAACCATCACTGAACGATAATCGCTACTTGGAGGAGATGTGTTCTAAGTTGCCATTGCCACTGACTTTCTTCTTCTGCTACCTTCAGCAGGAACATAATAACAGTAACACTGACCTTCTTTTAATCCTGTGTTTCTTAACAGGATTTTTATCCTCGGTGCTGCCAGTAATCGTGCAAGCTTGATGCATGCAGAAAGAAAACAATAAATGAAACTAAACACAAAGACATCATAAAGACCTGTATGGATATGTAAATCTATGCAATACTAATAGTCCTAAATCTAGTAACTCTCAGCAGCACATAATCTGAAAGTAACATGTCTGATCTTCAGCTGGTGAAAACTGGCATGGCTCCATTTTTGTTGATTAAACCACTGCAACTCACGCTAACTGAGAATCCTCCCTGTCTGCTTTTTCATTAGTTGTTTCAAATGTTTGTTCCAAGTGGATGACCCTTTCCTCAGCCCCACCCTTTAAATTAGATCTGATGAGCAGAAACACTGTAAATTAACTCAGAAATTAAAATAAATATTTATGAGGAGAGTTCAATGCCTGTAGAAAATACACACAACAACTTGAAATTTAAGCAAAAAGACAAAGGCTGAATAATAAACCAAATCAAAGGTGTGTACGGGCATGTAAAATATCTATCCTGCATTTATACAGGAGTAGTTATTAAACTGATCTCCACTCTCCTGCAGATGTAAATGCATGGCTCGCATGGAGGTGCATACCCGCAGGTGCAAGCAGTATGACTGTGCAGTAGAAACAGCAAGTTAAACCAATGCTGAGACACTAGACCATGGCCAAGATGGATCATGTGTTCCTCACACCATTGTTAAACCCCCCTAAAAAAATCCTGAACTTTATGAGCTTTATGTGCTTCTAATCCTGTGTACAAGGACACTAGGGCTGCCAAGCGGTTCCCAGAACAGCATCCTTTGGGAAGCACGTCAGTTAACAGATTTTACATTCAGATTCACAAGCATTACATGCTGCACCATGCTGTCCCCCTGTGCTTGAAGCCTTGTCTGCTTCCTCAATTCAGCATTGCTTATTTACCCAGGGCCAGACTGTGGCTGGACCGTGCATGGATGCGAGGTCAGAAAGCTGCTGCAAACCGCCCCTCCTCTCTCCTGGGCTCCCCCTCAACGTGAGAGCTGCAGGATCTCCTTCGTCCCTAAAGGGTGGCAGGAAGGTGGCATGTGAGCGAGTCCTCTCCCTGTCCCAGGGTGCTTCCCCACCTCTAAACCAAGCAAGCTGGGTACACATTTGGCCCTCCAAAAGCTCAGTGCTCCCCAGTGCATCCACAACACGGCGCAGTTCTGTAGCAGCGCCAGAGCACACCAATACTGTAGCACACACAACCTGGCCCTCTCTTGAGTTCCCATGTGTTTTTAAGGGAGACTTACCCCTGCTGCAGAAGGAGCATGCTCCAGAAGAACCAGGCAGTCCCACAGATGAATTGCTCTTAAGCTACTCAAAGAATAGATGAACATTGCACTATTTGTGAACAGAAAGGCAGTGAGTCATTACACCTCACAGAGATGCTGTGGAAATTAGCCAAAGACAATCCCTGAAAATCTAAAGTGCTAAGAATTGTTCCTTAATAATACTTACCAGTGAGTAATTTAAGGCACTGCGAAGAGCAGCAAAACAACTGTGCTACACAGGAATGGGAAAAGAGCACAAAGAATCAAATGCTGCCCTATTATCAAACCTCTGCAGCAGAACAGCCAACGCAGGGATAATACATGCTTATATTGAGTCAGCAGATTATTTTCATTAAAAAATTACATTTCCAGCTTTCCCAAAGCTATCTTACAGGACTGCAGAAGCTTTGTATGCACAGCTGACAACCAGAGAAATGTATACATTTAGGAGGAGGAGAGCATTTTCGCTGCACGTGTTCCTTCACACACATTTTCATGGCTTTGCTCAAGCAGTTCACCTTATTCCAAATTCTGCAGTGGCAGATGGGGAGACCGTATCAGAGGCTTTACACCTGTTTCAGTGTCTAATATCATGATGGCCACTGGAAATGTCTGTGTATAAAATCAAGGGATTTTATAACTGGAACTGCCTCATCAGCAGAGCTGGGATCTGTAACAATCCATTTCTCACAGATTAGCATATACTGGCACAGAGGAGACTTAATACTTGGCTGGAGGTTACCCAGACTGCTTGGCACTCTCATGTGAGCTCTGATGGATGTCAGCTTGGCAATTTAAGATGTTAAATCCCCAGCTGTTAGTTCTGCTGTACCAGGTAGCCTCTGGCAAGGGCTACAACTGCTATGGCAGCTCACAACCCAGCGCCTTGGCGCAAGCCCACTGTCCCTGGCAGCAGCTGCGGCAGGCTCTGGACCGCCATGGGTGAGATGCTCATCTCAGCTGATAAAGGAGCAGAGAGAAGGAAGAGGCAAACAACCAGGGACAGTAGCATCAAATTGCTGCAGCTAAATCGCCCAGAGCTTGTCTGTCAGAGACTTCTGACTGCACACAGCTGCCCCACTCCAGCATCCTTCATTGCGAATACAAGAGCTGACCTCACCGCACCACATAGGAGAGGAGACAGGATACTGTTATTACTCTAATACTCTTTGTCGCTTTGAAGTTGCCAGTATCACAATCACGGCATCACCTTGTGGACTAAGCTTGCACCTGGCTTTCACTCAGCAGAAAAAAATGATGTGCCGACAGCACCACTTTGACAATAAATTAAATCCCTATTTGGGGTTTCTCTTCCAGCATCCCCCAAACTTAAGTGAAACGTGTTTCACTGTCACAGGAGAGGGAGGGCCAGGCTGCGCTCCAATTTGGCAAAAAGTTACTTACTTATTGGCAAGCTACTATGTGTTTTACAACAGGTCTGAGCAGATTATCAGAACTGTCCCTTTGGTCTCAAAAATCTGTGTCTCTATGACAACTGTACTGCTGCAGCATGATTCAGGGATCGACACTGCAACAGTGAACCATGCGTTAGCCTTGTCAGCAGCCCTCTTAGAAACCACTTCGCTTGTGTGGGTGAACTGAACAAGCCCACAGAAACCTGAACAGAGCTAGTTGGGGAAAAGAGGAAGATTTAGTTAGTCGGCTACAGTATAGAAAATGGCAATTCTGCCTTGACTCCATTGCTTTTATGACTGTCCCTGCTTCATATAGAAATAGACCTAACACTAAATATATGTAATGCTTTGATGAAAGCACAACCAACTTAAAGTGATATTGCAGTGAATCAACAAAATACTCCACTTAAACCTCTACATAGTTTGTTGCCAGAAAAAAACAAGAACTGTGTTCATACCTAAACATTCATTATCATCTCTGTTGGCACAGAGTGGTCTGACAGAATGGGATTTGAACAGGTTTATCACAGCTCCCTGCTTGAGACAAGATTGCATTCATCCAGGGTATGATTGCATTTGAACTAGCAAGGATGTAAGAACCTACACCTCAAACAAAAAGGGCTATTTTTATTAGAGATGAAAAACCTGTCTTAAATCCAAGCTTTCCCAGACAGCTTTTCCTTTGCCTATCTGCAGGCACCAGATATCAGTAATTTATTCATGCCTGGCAATAAAAATTCACTAATGAATATGACTGTGCTGGCACGTGAGGCAGCAGGAGCTTTGAGCTGGATCCACTCATGTCTTTTCCCTAAAGTATCCAAAATCACTAAAAGGGCATCTGGTCTCATCCTGCTTCTTCTCACCAAGCATATCAAATTACTTCCACAGAAGGCATAATTTCTCCTCTCCCAAAGGATCTTGTTGCTCAGAATATTCTAAAAACCAGTTGCAAGGCCCCTTCCCAGTTAAAAAAAAAAGGCTGAAAGGATGCTCAACTCTATGCCTTTTTTAAGAGATTCCATCTTTCTGATTTTTCTAATGAAGGCAGCTCCCACCCCTCACAGTTGCTTAGGTTCTGCCACATCTGTAAATGAAGAGCTTCTCTCACTCACCCGCCTGTCAGACTCCCCCTGCTCCCCCATGAGACGTGTCAGCCATGAACCCGTGCCCCAGCATGCGTCGCTTCCCACAAGCCCTGCAAACCCTGGGGGAAAAAAACTCTTTTCCTCCACTTTGACTTGTCTCTGGTTATTACAGTGTAGTGCTGGGAATAAAAGCTCTCTTCTGCTTCTGGCCAGTTCCTTTAACTGCTCTAAAATACATACTCAGCCTTAAATTCCTTTCAAACTTGGTGGACTATGAAGAGAGAGAGTGAGGTATCCGTTCCAAAACTCAGGTCACTCAACCAGTGGGATCTTTCTGAGACTAACCATCTGAATGCAAAAGGCAGAAGAGTTCCTGCCCATCTTGACTTAATCTGCCAGCTATAAGTGAGACAAGGTTCTCAGCATTTCACCCAATTCACAGCATTCACAATTCACCAGTGTGCAGGTGGGTCTCCATCCATGCTTTCTTCTGTATTCCCATTGCTGCCTGCTCTATGACATGCACAAAATGCCTTATTTCACAAGGGCTCTGCCATTTCACAAGGATCAAATGCCATATTCAAACAACTAGCTCCCACAAACCCTAGCAAAAAAATAGTGAACACCAGAAAAACAGAAAAGCACACTTTATCACAGCACACTCATAAAACAAGACAGTACTATAGGAAACATGAATGGACATCAGCACACACAGGCTGCTGGTGTGATCCCTTATACTGCCCATCAGGACAGCAAAGTTACTATTCTCTGGGCAACATATTTTGCAATTTGAAACACACTTTAATCGTTTCTAAAGACGTTCAGATAACACACCCTAGGTCACTCCATATACCCTATGCAGAATACACACCTGAGCTCGTATCACTGCAAACTCACTCTCAGAAGGATTGCCCATGGAGACTCTGCACCCACGCAGCAATCTGTAGATCCACATTAACTTCTGACATAGCTGAAATGCCATCCTTCTGAGCTGCAGAGAACATGCTGGCAGCAAAACAGGAGTGGTTTTAAAGTTATGGCATGAGCATCCACAGCAGCAGATTTAAACTTCACGGGGACAGAAAGACTAGCACAGAGCTGTGGAGCTGAGCAATCTCTCTCCGAGAGGCAGATTCACAAATAGCTTGTTGATATTGAAACTGAGAAATTAGCCAAATAGGACTGTATGTTTCATTTTTTCACATCAAAATTTAAAATGTATTTTTGGCTCAGTTTAAGCCATTCCTTACCGCTCATCTTTTAAGTCAGTCACTAAGCTAAAATAATTCATTCTTCACACTACACTAGTGTTAAGCCACAGCGTCGGCTCTGTTTCCACACTTGGGAAAGATTTCTTTCCCCAGAGGACTATAAACCAGTTATTTTACTTTCACAAGTATTTTTACACTGCACACAAATTTAGAAGTTACTCGGATGCTGATAGTATAGTCTATAAGACTTTCCCTTTTTATTTTCAAAAAGATGGATAGCTTGTCTCTATATGGATGCATAGATTCTAATAGCAAATACTTGACACTCAACGATTTCAGTGCATGAGCACATGAAATTAGCCAAGTCACCTATCTGGTGTACCTTAAGCACTTTTCTGTTGCATGCAGAGGAATGCAGAGTTATTGTCACTGACTGCTCTTCTCATTTTAGTGTGGTCTCAGTAGCCCCAGAGGTACAGGGGCCAGGCTGTCCCCTGGTGACCGCAGACGACAGGAAGGCTGGGGCCGAGTCGCTTCCCAGCACAGCCTCACCAGGTCTGTCTTTAGCCTCTGACAGCCCCCAGGCCAGGAGAACAGCAAAAGGAAAAGCTGGGCTTGCTTTTCAAAAATAAGCGTTCATTTAGAGGAGGGGCTGATGTCTCTGGAAACAGCTGTGCTCTTAAATGACACTATTTCTGCAGTCAGAGCAGCAGGAGAAATAATCCCTGCACCTGGTCACACCACATTTTTGGAAGAGCTGGCCTATTGTGCTTTGAGATAATGCAGTTGTCCTAGGATGTTACAGCCATAAGTACAGTTTATGTATTTACTTGTCTTCTGCCAAGGTGTGAATTACCGTATAAAACAAACAAAACCCAGAACAAATTGGAAGATTCTGGTACTCATGGATTCACTTCAATTTGTGAGAATGAAGCCTTGCCCCAAAGGCATCCGACTTTACAGGTATTATAAATCTTGAGAAACTCTCTGTTCAGTGCCTATCCACTCTGTGTCTTGATCTATGCCTATGGCTCCTTGACACTGCAATAACACAACTAAACAAAACATAATGTCTCAAGTCTCAAGGTGGAAAGACTGCTTACCCGACTTGGGACAACACTAACATGAAGCAGTCTTATTAAGTGGGCAGTACACTCACATGCGAGTCCTCCAGCCCTCAGGAATCTACTCTGCAGAACTGAGAACAGAATTGAGTCCTTCAGATAAAATTCTTAATGCTTCCTCCACTAGCTTTCTGCTACCACTTCTAACAGCTTTATTTATTTATTCGTCTGCCTCATAAACTTAAAGCAACAAACATTAAGTGCAAGAGTAGACTGTACAAAGAAACATCGGTCGTTATGAGCAAACCACAGTCTGTGGGAAACTTCAAGAAGAAAACATTGAGCATTTCAGTTGTGTTTTAAGAGTTCATTCATACTGATATGATTTTTCACTGAATTTATCTTTTCTGGTGATTGGCACCCCTCAATTCATCAGGCGTCCCTGGAAATGGAGTACTCCCACTTGGAGTACTGCATCCAGCTCTGGAACCCTCAGCACAGGAAAGACATGGACCTGTTGGAGCGGGTCCAGAGGAGGGCTACAAAAATGATCAGGGGGATGGAACGCCTCTCCTATGAAGAAAGGCTGAGACAGTTGGGGTTCTTCAGCCTGGAGAAGAGAAGGCTCCGGGGAGACATTGTTGTGGTCTATCAGTACTTAAAGGGGGCTTATAAGAAAGATGGGGACAGACATTTTAGCAGGGCCTGTTGCGACAGGACAAGGGGGAATCGTTTTAAACTAAAAAAGGGTAGATTTAGACTAGATATAAGGAAGAATTTTTTTACAATGAGGTTGGTGAAACACTGGCACAGGTTGCCCAGAGAGGTGGTAGATGCCCCATCCCTGGAAACATCCAAGGCTGGATGGGGCTCTCAGCAACCTGATCTAGTTGAAGATGTCCCTGCCCATGGCAGCGGGGGTGGACTAGATGACCTTTAAAAGTCCCTTCCATTCCAAACTATTCTATGATTCTATGAAATAGCAGCACCAAGTTTCCCAGACTGCCAGCCCAGATCGCTCAGGCCGTGCAGGAACCATCCGTGCAGAGAGGTGCACGTTTGTCTCCCTCAGTCTTTGAAATACCTGTTACCATTGGAGTGCAAGACTGGTTTGTACAAGGGACAACTGTCCATCAGCATGTAGATGGAAACTGAATTAGACAATGATTCATTTCACATGAGACACTGGATGCCAGGATCAGGGCTGCGTAGCCATAGTGCTGATGGCCAGGGAAAATGGAAAGGTTGCACGGTAACTCTAAGTACAGATCTGAGCTAATGAAGCAGCACCTAAAGGTTGCTAGATTGCTATCCAGTATATCTGTTCCTGCTGGTGAGGTGCAATTTTGGCTAATACCCTCAATGACTTACTTTTAACTCAGAATATATGGCTAATCTCCTCAGCAATCTATCTCCATTCTCATTCATTTATATTCTGTAAGTGCCTATGAACTAAATTACCTATGGAGAGTTCTTCCTGAGAAAACACATGGTTATTTAACATATTACCATTTCTAATCCAAACCACACAGAGCATGACTGCCTTATTTGAATTCACGTTTAGGGTCAAAGCAACAGAACCTGTAATTCAAATATTTCACACGCTTACTGTGCGCAGGAATTTGTATCAACAAGATTAGGTGCACAGAAAATTATTCAGCATCCTTTGATTGTAAGACCTTGGACCTTCTCTCTTTATGGAGCGCCTGCCCCTCCATTAACACCTTGTGTTAGTCTAGTAATGAAAGTGTGCCGCATGTCTGCCTCCACACAAAACTGCAGATACTAAGCAGACTTTCTACATCAACCACATAAAAAGCCTGTTCCTTGACTTTAGCCTATGCTTTTAGCCACAGAAATCCCCTACTCATTCTTTAGTGCTTAAGGAAAAATGGCAACCATAACAGTATCACAGACACCTTGGTGTCCAAGAAGCCATTCGTCTCCTCAGTGCAGGACTGTACTCCGCTCCTGTTCATTGCCCAAGGGAACATGCAACTTGCTAATTCTGATTTTCAGCCCAGGCTGTACAGTCATACCAGACTAGTAAGGCTTAACATTCCTCTACATACCCCTGTCTTTGGCTTATCATTGATTTGGTGAAATTAATAACATGTTGGTAAATACACTATATTCCTTCTATACTTCCCCTTTATGCATTTCAGGTCTCCCTACAAAACGGAGATGGATTGATTTTGTATAGTATAAAAGTCTATGGATGAAAAATGGTGTATAATTTCTTAGTAGTAACAGAATTTTGCTATTTTCTACCATAGTTTTGCTATTTTGTTCCTAATCTTTGCTAGCACAAATTCAGTCTCAGCAGTAAAGGCAGCCCAAAAAGTGCTGGTAGCTTGCACTGCTTAGCCCAGCTGTGAACTGCAGTATGTGTCACGATGCTTAAAATGATGCTGGCTTACCTCAGTGCCTTGGCAGAGGTAAATTTTCTCAGGAGAAGCCAATGCCAATGCCATGACTGGGAGTCATTTCTATAGAACCAAGACCAGAATTCAGACAGAAGCTCCTTTTTTTTTTCCCTGTTACACCTATAAATCTATTACCAAGTACACATCTGGATGTACTTACCCCTAAGTTTTGGTTCTTTGTAGGACTTTCTTGCTCCTGTTTCTTGGCAGTACAGAATTAGTATTTACCTATTGTTACAGAAGTAAAGCGGATCAGTGACAAAGTTTTAAAACAACGGTCAAATCTACATTTCCTTTCATGGTCTTGCAACAATGTCATAAAGAACACGGTATTTTTCAGGCAAGGCTTTTTCCCCAGTGAAGTATATCGATTCAGTAACGTGCAACAATTTTGGCAAAATATGCATTCAGAAAAAGTGTAATACATGCACAATACCTGTGCGTTGTAAAATATATTTTCTAAAAAGAGTCAATATTTCATCTTCAAATGTCAAACTAGTTGGTATTTTTGCTTGAAATTAATTTTGTTTAGAAAAGTACTTTTTTTCACTCAATTATTCTTAATTTTGTCTGAATGAAAATTTTCATGTAACTCAGTATAATTTTAAATCTTTCTACAATTGTCCATGAATTGAAAATTCAGCTACTTACATAGTCAGAACAGTGAGCGAGACCACCATGAAAACTTCATTCTCATTGTTTATCTAAAAAGTCCAAGTACAGTGGCCTCATATTTTGCCTCCATATTTACCTCTCTGAAAAATTTACGCACCTAAATTAAGTAATTAAAATTTTAAAAGGGTTTTCACCATCTCAGACAGGAGAACACAATATTGCGTAGAAATATAAGGTGTACTTGTAAAAGCCATGCTGGCACAAGTAAGAAACACAACATGTCCGGATTCATCCGCAGTCTGAGTCCTGTTGGAAACAGAGACCCTACAGCCTTAAACAAGAGCAGGTTTTGGCCTGACACGCTGGAGCACAAACCAGATGGACCTGGATTTCAAATGCCTTTTTCACCAAGAACAACAGCTGTATCTAAAATTGGGGGAGTCTGCCTGGCAACAAAATGAGAACACTTAGAAGTAGATCTTAATTAGTCAAACGAAATAAGTGCTCAAGGGCAAGGTCTGTTTACAATACGAGCAGACAAAACTATGTACCATGCAATATTGACTGAACTAAATTAATTGAATGCTAAGCAGCTGGACCTCTGTTGCTAATGTTTACATAATGTGCTTATAAATAGTGTTGTTCTCTTTTTAACTTTGTAAAGCAACTCAAGTCAGAAAAAACTTCCAGGATTATGGCTCAGACTGGGATAGCCATGTATTGAACAGCAGCTCCAGATGAGAAAGGAAGAGGAGGAAACTGAGGGGTGAAAAGAGTGATTTGCATCGGACTTACAAACTCTACCTAAAATGTGCTCCTGACAGCACTGCAAGCAAGTTACCTTAGTCTGGTTCATGTGAAGGTGTGGAAATCCTCTGAGTTAGCAAAAGAGGTGAGGGACTGCAACACTGGGCTTCCAGGAGAGGTCTGGTCTCTCTCAACAAGCCGAGGTCTCTCATCCCGAGTCAGGCACTCCCAGCCTGTGCTGCCAGGACTGGAGTAGAAACAATTTGTGGTCTGCATTTTGCTGCTTCTGAAAATGTTTTTTTTCACTCCTCATCAAACCAGGGGGGAATGAAGGGTGGTAGATAAAAAGAAAGAGGAGGGAAAAAAGCAAACAAACCTCACCACAAGAGGTCAGGACCTTTGGTTCAACTTTCTGCAGATTGAGATACAGCTGGTATAAGTGTCCATTCAAAAGGAGAAGAAGAAAGGGAGAAGGAGAAAGCTCAAAATAGATTCAGGAAAAAGGCATCTGAGAAAGAAAGCAAGAGAAGACAACTGGGATTTCTGACACTTGCTACTGGAAAGAAGCAACCCCTCTCTTCCCAGCTCCAAACTCTCACGGACAGTCTGGTACCAGAAGCAAGTGAACCTGGATGCAAGGCAAGGAAACCATTGGGGTTAATCTCCTCAAGCATAGCCTCTGCCGTGATGGCTGTTGGCTAGCCTTTAGACAAGAACACGATGGTGTGACTTCAGAACTTTGCTAGTTTCAACCTCTCAGGAGAAGAAGATTCAGGCAAAGAAGCGAGAAACGTGGAAGCAGTTGAACAAACAGATCCTCAGCAGTTGTAACTACCAAAGTAACTAAAGTACCATTTTAAAATTTCATGCTTCAGAACTACTCAAACTAGATTAAGATGAGAAACTAGCTAAAGGTCTGTAGAAACTGATGTACGATGGCTGTACTTATCAGGGCTGATCTGTTAATAGCAGTTGTGCATCTGTACGTTACATGTACAATTACGCAAGTATCTAGTCTGCACAAGAAGACACCAGTCACGGGCACATACTGCACATTTGCTTTGTTAAAAAAAGTTTTAAAAGCAGTATCATTGCTGCTAGTTTTGAGACAACAGGTCATCAAAATGTCTCAAGTCCAAAGGTAAACCACTGGCACTGCTTGCTAAACATTTGCTTATAAGAGACCTCTGAGTTTTCAGTGACATTTTGACCATGGAGTTACTATGGGCAGCTTGCTTATTACTACACAAAATGTGTGGGCATGGACAAGGTTTTCTAATTGCAATTTAATTTACATTAATTACACAAAGATGTGTACGGTCAGAGGCTCTCAACATCAGGCTAAAAATCATCACTCCGGTGATGAAGTAAAAATATGAGTTGTAAAGGTGAAAGTCATGGGACGGGCAAATCAGGCTGCAGTGGAACATGTCAGACCCTTAACTGCTGTACTGTCTCAGATCAAACGTCTCTCTCACCCATCATCTCGTCTCTAACAGTGGCCAGCAGCACACATCTATGAAGCTAGAACAGAGCATAGAATATACATGCTGATATTTCCCCAGTAAACTCCTCCAGTAAGTGTTCTGCACTTTGCTACCTCAAGTCAGAAATAGTATCATTGTGTTTAATAACCTGGATAGATTTTCATACTGTGAATATATGATAGCTTCTGAACAAGCGTAAACTCCTGACACTCGCGTCACCTCGTGCAATGAGTTCTGCAGTTTATCTGTACATTGTATTTCCCTTTATTTCTTTCAAACTAGCCACTAGACATACGATTTGTTGCTTTCTTGGTCTGGAAGTGTGAGGGACTGTGAATAATCATGTCCTGTTCAAGCTCACCATGCTAACTTAGGATCTCATAGACTTTTGTCATAACATTCCCTCAGCCACCTTACCTCCAGCCTGAAGAATCATGACTCAGTCCTTCCTTCAATGGAAGCAAGTCTACCCTTAATCATCTCCGTGGCCCTTCTTTGTAGCCAACTTAGTACAGCTATTTTGGGGACTTGCTACTGGAAGGAAACAACTCCTCTTTTCCCAACTCCAAACTCTCAAGGACAGTCTGGTTTTCGGAAAGAAAGAAAACTGCATATAATAGTCAAGAAATAGCACAACATGAACCGGAAAGCATATGAAAATGCAAACAAAGGATTTTGCATTTGCTCTCCTTTCCTTTCTTAGTAATTCCTTGGTTTGTTTTTTTATCGCTAATGAGAATGAAACTCTTACTAGTGGACAGGAAAAAAAAAATACCAGTATGCCTTATAAGAGGCACTCTTGCACATGAAAGCCATACTAGATAAAACATATTAATGTGTATTTCTAATTGTGCACTGCATTGTATTTATTTTAGTCTCAGTAGGTCCTTTGACATCACTGGCATAATCCAGTAGAAGGAGACAAATAAACCGGTAAGGCATTTTCAGCACAAGTCTGACTACTTATCCAGAAACCGTAAATGTTTCCATCTATTGAGACTACAGTGATACTGAGAAGTCCTGCTGTGTTAGCCATTAAAGAGATATTAAGCAAAACCAAACAATTCCTCTCCCAAAGGACTTTCAACCCTGTATCAAGTCTTACCGGCAAATGAAATTTTAAAAGTTAGAGGGGCAAGAAATGATAACAAGTAACAATGAACCAATATTAAGGGCGTTTGCACAGTAAGGCAAGGTTATAATTCACTCTCTGAACTAGAGTAGGATGTTGCAAGAGTGACTTTATGCTGTAATAACATTTATTTTCTGCTTCTAATGAATAGGAAGTGATGTCTCCAACTGGGATGGAACAGATTGCCCCATATGTTAAATTTATTTTTATTTGAGAAACCTTCTTAAATAACTGACAATTTGTAGTAGTCCAGCAGTCTAATCAAGTTTTCATTAGGGTCAGTATTGCTTAGGCTAAATTCTGACTCATATCCCCAGTTACAATCTGCCATCTGCCTATAGAAAGTATTTCTCAGTGAAAAAAAAGTCACTTACAGATAACACCCACTCAAACACAGGTGCAGGGAGCCTTTTCAAGCAATTCTATCACCTTAATGTTAACTAGTGACATTGCTTTCCAAAACACATCTTCAGATCCGCGGTGCCCTGTTCATATGTTGGGTTTAAGTTTAAATAGTACAATAAATTTACCACTGTATGGACAAGCTCGGTGATGTATGGAAGAAATGCTTTATCTTCCTGTTTGAATACAGTCATAGGAATAATAACTATGTGAAACAAGAAAAATTATGTTGTGAGAATACATTCAGCAACGAAGACTAAGTTGTTAGGAACGGGACGATCCAGTAGTGATAGAAGAGGGTTGGGTTCCAGCCTCGTGTCCTTACACAACGCCAAATGATTTGGGGCACACAGAGTGGAAATATTCTTTTGAAATGCCCTATTTAGATCCAGATCCCTAAGGCAGAGACCCTGTTGCTGGGTGTTTGGGAGCTGCCTACTCTGGAGAATAAGAAGGAAAATGGAGCTCTGTTTGGACATCTCTGTGGAATTGGTAATAATAGTAGAACCATGACTTTATTTGTTAAGTTAATGTAATACAGATTTTTATTTATCCCAGAGGTATTTGAGATGGTAAGTGCTGGGGTGGAAAATAAAACAGCCTGGTGACATTAACATCTAATACACTGTTAACCTCGGCTATATCACAATGTCAGCAACATTTTCTAAAACGTTTTTTCTGTGAACAGCAAGATTTATACATAACCTATTTCTTGCGGTGCTTGAATCTAATTACTTTTTAGATCTGTGGTACTTCTGCCTAAGTGTTCTCACTTAAACTCTCAGCTGCTGGTCTAGAAGCGAAAAAAAAAAAAAGAAGTGTTGGCACATCAAGGACTATATTATCATTTCTAGACATTATTTTCTAGGAAGCAGTTGTTTAATATCTCGAGCTGGGCAAGTAAACATATTTTAATGGTTTTGAAGCTGAAAAAGAATCTAGCAAGCAAACAAAGGCTTAAATAGATCAAATAATTTTCATGGGACCTTTATTAATTAAAAAAAACCCCAAATCTTAGCATTCATTTATTATTTAGGTCAACAAAATCACACGCAGAAATCCTGGGAAAATTGTTTGATTAAGTGGGCTAGACTGCTAGGGATGTCAGCCCAGAAATCAAGCCATGTTTGCTCCAGAAATATCGAGCAAACGTGTTTAAATCCCAACGCATCCTCC
>NW_009227037.1:0-201 GCF_000690835.1 Fulmarus glacialis | reverse complement strand
AACCCCCCCCCCCGCGTGAGTCCCCGCCATTAAACACAGGCGCCGGCATTAGGCGGCTCGGCGCCCGTCACCGTCCCGAAACCCGGCTCTCCTCTAACCCACGCTAATTGCCGTCCTGGCCAAATTCGGCAACAGGCGCAACCCCTTCGGGACGGCACGTTCCGGGCCCGGCGAGCCGGGCTGCCCCCGGGCCGAGGCCCG
>NW_009227036.1:306-1624 GCF_000690835.1 Fulmarus glacialis | reverse complement strand
GCTGGGGTTAAACCACAACAATATGCTATGCTTAAGGGACTGCCTATAGTAACTGTAAAATTTATAGAATGAATGTTGCAGTGACAAAAAAATCATAGAAATTAGACATTTCAATCACGTACATGTGTAAACAAGAAGGACAACCTAGTTAAACCCTTCATAACACCTTGTCGACCATATCCCAATCAGGCTCTTGATCCTTATTTTCCTCAAGGCTCTGTGCTAATCTACATGCTTTCCTCTTCTCATTCTGGATCATTTTTAAGATGCATTCTGACCTAGTCCAATAAAAAATTAGACAACTATCGGAAAATCAAAATCGAGTGAACTGTTGCCGTCATGCTCCCCACAACATTTCCATTCTCCCTGAGGCATAATCTGTAGTATAGTTTAACAAGTATACTGCACAGTCAAATATTCTGCCTAGCACAACAGAGACTTAGATCGATTGAAGCCTTGAAGTGCAACCGCAAGACAAACAAAGTAGTAAAAGCATAAATACTGACAGTATTTTAGCAGATTTTACTATTAGCTACTCTCCTGAGGCCCCTCCTAAAACCTCCTCAGGTGAAGTACATACGAGGATTAGCTGAGGATTCCATGGATGTTTTATATTTGCATCAGAAGACAAAAATTGTTCACTGTTTCTTAGTGATAGCTGCAGATAAAGCAGTCGAGGTCATGTTTACAAAGGAATTAATACTTATTTTTAGAATAACTTAACTCCTAATAGTTAGCTCCTGATTTGAAGTCACACAGCCACACCACTAATTTGCTGAATGCAAATGAACTAGATGTTCTGTCCAACAATGCCTTTGGAGCCTGGGTGTAGCACCTCACTGGCGCAATGCATTACTCTCAGAGCATTAATGGGAATCTCAGCACAGCGTTACACTGTTCTCATGGATTTGCTTACCTGGCGACAGCCTACGACTTTTAAAATTGAGGTCTTAAGCCATGTGCTTCTGAACATTATTATTTGCCGTGCATTTAAAGATCAACCAGATAAATTGAGATGTATGAGCAGGCAATAAAACAATTGTGCACGTACTCCAACGGAGCGCACCACGGAGGGTCACATATGTATTTTTCTGAGGACAGCGGTTAGTCCCTTACCTGGCGACAGCCTACGACTTTTAAAATTGAGGTCTTAAGCCATGTGCTTCTGAACATTATTATTTGCCGTGCATTTAAAGATCAACCAGATAAATTGAGATGTATGAGCAGGCAATAAAACAATTGTGCACGTACTCCAACGGAGCGCACCACGGAGGGTCACATATGTATTTTTCTGAGGACAGCGGTTAGTCCACCCAAC
>NW_009227036.1:0-219 GCF_000690835.1 Fulmarus glacialis | reverse complement strand
CTCCCCCAGCCGTTCAAGGGATGAGCTGTCACGTCGATGGCTGCTGTCCTCCATCACCAGGGCAAAGGGCCCTAACTCTGCCCACTTTTCCTGCTGGGCAGTGAGCAAAGCCGCGGCCCCTCTCCTCGCCCCACAGAGGCACACTTCGGGCCTCAGGGCGCCCCACGGGCGAGGGCCCATGTCAACGGCCCATGTCAACAAACACGGAGGCCGCCACTT
>NW_009227035.1:437-2313 GCF_000690835.1 Fulmarus glacialis | reverse complement strand
TGCTCCTCCCGCCCTGCACGGCTCCGCGGGAGCCGAACTGGCGCAGCGGGACGAGCGTCACGGGGGGGATGGGGTGGGTGCGGCGCCGGCAGGCACTAGACTAGTGTCGCTTATAAGCACCGTTGATACTCTGAAAGAGAATAAACACACTATCAATAAAGTTTACACATGAGACTCAGCTGGGATAAGTTGCAAATACCACCAGCAGCAAAAGACACAGGACTCGGAAGAATTAGGAAAATGCAGAATACAACCAAGAGAAACATGGCTGGGACACTGCGCAGCCGAAACAGCCGAGAAACGAGGGAGTGAGAGGGGGGAAAGAGAGGGAGGAAACAGGAAAATCTGGATGCTGTTCTGATGGGAGAGGCAAAAAAGATTCCAGACAGAAAATTTGGGATGAGTCTGCAATGACGGATGAAAGCAAAGATTGTTTCCAACCCCGCCATCGCTTCAGTCCATGGAAGCGTGCCGGTCTCTATTAGGGACTGGAGCAAAGCTAGGTGCTGTGCATCGGTCGGGACTCCCCGAGGCGGGAAGGGGCTCTTGGAGGAAAGCGAGAGCCACCAGGCGCTCCGCCGACAGCAAGGCGTGGTGCGACCGTCCAGCTCCTCTGCGCAAGGACAGGAGGAGGGGGAAGGTGGTGTCCAGGCTGCCTGCTGTGCCAGTATTCGATGGGAGGTTAAAGAGCTGGACCCAAGCACAGATTAAGTATTCCCGATTTTCTCTTTTCCTGGCAGAAAGATGTACGAGGCAGCCAAGGGAAGCAGTAGAAACTTTCATTTTGCGTGCTGAAAACAAAACAAAAACAGAAATAAGAAGGTAGACTAGGTATTGGGAAATACATCCTGGAGTGCAATCTCATCGGGTGACCTAGCAGATCTTCAGCACCTCTGGGTCTAGAAAACAACGAGGCCAGTTGTGAATTTACCTATTATTCAGCACAACAAAGTTAATTGGAACATGGGAAAATCAGCAGCAGCAACTTCCTTTCAAAACTTATTTGTAATAAAAATAGTCCACAGAAAAATAACACACAAGTATGCATAGGACTGATATTAAATTACCTCGGTTTTATCATATCTGAACTGAGAGGGGAAAGTAATGACATCTGGACAAACCATTAAGGGTAACAGGCTTAGCACCATGTCTGAGGGTCACTGCCGTCCTTCCTTCCAGCGTGGCGGCGAGAACGAGTCTCGTTGGTTCGGGCTGGAGCAGGGGATTGTGTTTCCCACGCCGGGGGTTTCCGACCTCCGCAGGAGGAAGGGCTGGTTTCAGCGGAGAGCGCTGCGCCGGGGAGAGGAGGAGGAACAGGCCACCAAACTGGAAATAATTCCTAACTGGTTTCTTCTTCTCAAAAAGGAGGTTACTTCCCCATGGCTAACATCACTGTCGCCTCTTATGTGCCTTAGAAATCCACGGACTAGATGGATGGAGAGCAAAACTGAAATGAAATGCTGGGAGGTAACGGTCTCGTGCACTTCTCCCCTTTTCCCCGTACCCGAGCTGGGGGCTTCGTGAGGTTTGCAAACCCAGGAGCAGCCTGCCCGGCCTGCGGAGCAGCCTCGGGACACGGCAGCCCCCTGCACTGAGCGGTGCCGGAGCAGGGAGCCTCCCGCCCAGCCCTCCCCAGCGCTGGCCAGGGGACCGTGCCCTGGAAACTGGGAGAAGGTTTTGGTTTAGAAAAAGGAAAGGAAAAGCAAGTGTAGTTCCTGTTGATGAAAACAAGCCCTTTCCACAACAGCTGCGTAAGAAAAGAGAACCCTCTTCCCATTCTCTGCACAGGAGCCAGGCGTCCCCACGCCCAGGAGGATGGAGGGCTCTGTGGGGACCCACACGAGCCCACCCCTCCCCGCCAAGGCACCATCCCACG
>NW_009227035.1:0-218 GCF_000690835.1 Fulmarus glacialis | reverse complement strand
CCGCAGCCGACGCGGGTCGGGATGCTCGAGTGGGAGGCGAGGCTGGACAAGATCATCAGGTTGCAGAGAAAGGCAAAGGAAACACTTAATGAGCCTGGCGTGAGCTTTAAGCAGCCCGCTGAAGTGTAGGGGGATGCATGTCCAGGCGCTCTGCTCTGGACTCCTGCATCTAATAAAACAAATGTATGCAGCGCTAGCAACCGAGCGCGTAATCGTAG
>NW_009227034.1:468-1001 GCF_000690835.1 Fulmarus glacialis | reverse complement strand
CTGCTCCCCAAGCCCGCAGGAGAGGTGCCAAGGCATCCCCATACCCCACGGGGGTACCTGGGCCGTGCCCCCCAGTGCAGTGGGCTGGGCTGCCCCGGGGCTGGGGGATCCGCAGACCCCTCCAGGGATGTCCCATCCCCGGCGCAGAGGGCACGGCCGGGCCCTGGGCTGCCACTCCGCCCCCGCCATGGCTCCTTTCCCAGTGCCTCTGCCCGCCTTGCTGCAGGGACAGCGTGTCCCCATCCTGGGGGCTTCCTCAAAAACCACCCTGCCCCGAGCAGCAGCTCACCCCAAACGAATTGCAAGCAGCCAGGAGAACAAAACTCAAGGCTTGAAATCAAACCAGGCACCGAGCACCTCTGGGACTCACAAGAGCCAAACGATGGACGGCTACTATTTGCCTTTTTTGGGGGCATCGAAAGCAAGCGGCCAGGGCACCCGGCACGGCACAAGGTTCTCCACAGCTCGCCGGCCCTGACCGCAACCGGCAGAGCTCAGCCCTCGCTTTCAGGGGGATTTTTGCAGCAGCGGTA
>NW_009227034.1:0-317 GCF_000690835.1 Fulmarus glacialis | reverse complement strand
GGGCTGTGCTTGCGGGTGGGATGTGTGGCCACAGGGCGTGGAGGAGACTCGCCGTGGGTAGCACTGGCTGGCGCGGTGGCCTTGTGCAAGAGAGCAAGGGGGGGATTTCAAATCCCCAAATCCCTACAGTCCGGCTTTGCAGGGTGGGATGCAGGTGGGATGCGGCTAGCAGCGGAGGAGCTCCCCGTGCTGCCTGGATGGCTTGCGGCACCCCAAAACCTTGGGCTGCTGCTTGGGTGCTGCAACCACCCTATGGTCCCCATGCGAAGGGGGTCTGGCTTTCAGGCTGGGGCTGGCCGGGAGCATCCCCGAGCCCC
>NW_009227033.1:0-1794 GCF_000690835.1 Fulmarus glacialis | reverse complement strand
CGCCCATCACACCACCCCTGGGTGCCGCGGGCCAGCGAGGTCCCTACGTCGGGCTGTCGTCGCACCCAGTTTGCAAATGCTCTCGGGTTTCCCAGTTGCTTCTCGGGAGCTCGTTGTCCTCATCGGTACCGGGGCCGACACTCACCGAGCATCCCGCCGATGCCGGCGAGCCAGGGGGACCTTCTCCATCCCCGAGGGGGACGATAATTGGACTTTATTGCCCCCTTGTCACATTCTTCAGGCACTTCCAGGGTTTTATTTTACCTTGTGGTGCCAACCACCCATTCCAGCAATTCGTTAGCTTCGCTGGCGTGTTGAATAATTACAGAGTGGGGAGGAACGTTAAAATAGCACCTGGAGGACTGAATACGCCAAAAATAGCCACGCTGGCCATGTCCCGACCGGCCAGATCCTCGGGTACGCTTCAGGATGAAGTGAGTTTGTCTGCGATGGAGTCTCTGAGAACCTGGGACTGGGGGGATACCGTTCCAGTATTAACAAGACAGATATGCTTGGGCTCTTGATCAGATACTAAAATTACAAAAATTTTGCATACTCCTGACTCTTCCTTTGTTAGTCTTGTTAAAGCCTTGGAAAATATTTTCATGAATTAAGAAGCCCCATTAAATGTTGAATCTAATTAGGAGAGACTTGGCCGTAGAGTTCTTCAAATAGTTAAGTCAATATTATACGGTGTAATTGTGGTAATTCCCCGGTGGTGCCACAGCTGACGACGGCCTGGTTTAGCGCGCAGGTAACTCCGCGGATGGGGGAAAAGCTCTGCCCACCACGGAATGTCACTTATTTCAGCGGTTCCCATCCGAATCCTCGAATGAGCGAAGGGTATTGTTTCCTGGCACGGCCCGCAGGAATTGCAGGAGCTCGGGAGGCATCCTCAGGAGCGGGACCCCGGCGTGCCTCGCTGCACCGGTACTGAACGTCACCTTGGGATCGGGCCCTGCTGGAGAGCCGGGCTCTTCTTAGCTCTGCCACGGGACTGCCCAGAGGGCTTTGGTGAGGATGCTCGGCCTCTCCCCAGCGTATTTCCCCAGTTCAGAAATGTCAGTCATCATCATCATCATCATCACCCTCCAGTTTCTGTTCTGCTTGTTTGAGTGAAAGCTCCTGGGGATGCTCCCAGCCCAGCAGAGCCCCTTGACCTTACAAAGAGCTCCTTCCAGGGATCCTAAAGGAACAAACCGGGAACAAAGCCAGCGAGAGGGAGGCCGCAGGCAGCCCGTGGCACGGGGGCGATGGCAGCTCCCCTGCCCCAGCTCCGCCTTCACCCTTCCCTCTCCCTGGCTCAGAACCAGCCGCTCCCGCCTCTTCCTCGAGTGCCTCCGTGCATCGATTCCACCGCAATTTTCATGTCTTATCAGGGGAAGGCCTCAATAAATCCCGACGGTAATTGCGGTGGCACTGTACAAGCACACCGGGCCGTCTCCCTTCCTGGCAGGCCGGTTGCTTTTGTCTCTAACAAGATCTGCAGCCGCGCGGACTCCTTTTGCTTCTTGTTATTGAAATGCCTCTCTTCTTGTGGGCAACGACGGCTTCTATCTCACAGGAGAGCCCCTTCCTCAATTAAAGAAAAAAAAAAAAGCCAACGCATTTATTTTGAAACAGCAGTGCAATTGGGAGAGTTCATTGTATCGGGTTAATTATGATAATTATCAGTAGAAGGGAGATAATTACCCCGCTTGTTGTCGAGAACAAGGTAAGGGGTTCTTTTTTTTCATTATTATTTTCTTTTGCACAGACCAGCCTGGTTATGCGGCGCGGGGGGCACAGGGGAGG
>NW_009227032.1:0-17715 GCF_000690835.1 Fulmarus glacialis | reverse complement strand
GGTGCGTGGGGCTTCTGGCTGTGTGGTTAGAGTGGGGATCCGAGCCACTGGTGGAATAAAAACCAGGAGCGATGGTGGAGGCATGCTGATGGGTTGTCATCTAATCAAAGGTGTGTCGTATGTAAACTTACAGGACTGGCTGCGGGGCTGCACTTCGTGTTCACTTTATGTTTATCCGTACATATATTTATGGCTGTGTTTATGTATACGTGTGTGCATGGCATGGGTTTGTCTGTGTGAGTGAATACACGAATGTATGTGATGCTTAGAGAAAACAAGGTGTGCGGGGATTATTTGTCCTTCCTCTGTGACTGGCCGAAGTTTATGTGAACTTCATCTTCAAAGGGCTGTTTAACTTTCTTTTGATGGGATATGTATTAGCATTTATATGAAATATGGCAGGAATCTCATTAGAAATGGTTTTATCAAATGAATTATTGCCTTTTAGTAGACAGTGTACAGGATTTCTGACCAAACTGCTTGTTTATTTAATTTTAGGGTATGTGTATATTATCAGCATAATAATCACAATGTTAGAAAACACAATTTATATGAGGATTTAAAAATTTTATTACTGTACTTGTTAAAATACATGGGATAAAACAACAGCAACATTTTCTTAGTAAATACAATTTAAACATATAGATAAATTTGGCTAACAATCCACTTACATGTGTATAGATTTAAAAAAGCAGAAATAGAGTGTAAAAGACTGGGAATTAAAAATGCTTATCAGTTGCCAGCGGATACAATTACAGAGTAATTTAAATATTTTGAATGATTTTAGCAATTTTCTTTCTTTAAGAAAACCACACACTTCAAAGTGTGGAAAAAATGTTGTTAGGGAAAGTGGGTTTTGCTGGCTTTTAAGAAAGGAATCTCTTCCATACTCTAATAGAAGTATCATATTTTCTAAAAGACTTGCTGTCACATGTAGGAGACTATAGCACAGTCTAGTAGTGGAATGCTGGGCTCTGTGCACTTCAGACAGTAAGGGTTTGGTTAGCAGTTTAGGCACCATAAAATCACATTGCTTTCAGGACCGTATATTAAATTCTACCTCAGGTATTTTATTTAGATGGATATTCAGGAATTTAGTAAGATCCAAAACAGTCTTTGCATTTGTCAGTTCTGTAACGATAAAGAATTTGGTCTTGATACAGATGTAATTAGGATTTATATACGTATTTAATAGAAAGTTCACAATTATTTTAGCTTATGAAATACTTTAAAAATTTGGCTTATGTACAGTGCATTGGTTTCATATGTATTTCTAAAATGAAGCAATAGACATGTAAAGTTTGAATGTCTTGATATTCTGTTCATGAATTATAGCTGTTTTCTTACACATTTAGTATTCACGTTGTTGATCTGTTTTTTGAACATGCAAGTGAGGTTGACTTCTGAAAAGTGAGCAAAACTGCTCTTAAGTAAACAGCGTTCCCTTGTCTACAGAAAGAGCAGTAGTGGAATATGTTATCACTGTTTTCATATTTGAATCATTTAATGGAAACGGTTTTGATCCTTTATAGGTGCTTCTCTGTGAGTGCATGTGCAGTGTCTCTGTCAATCATCAGGTTTACTTCCTTTAAACCTATGTATCTATTAGGGATTTGATTATCTGTTTCAGAGTTTTTCTTCCTAAAGCAGTACCAAATTTCGTGGTATTTTAGATGTTGTAAACACACAATATCTCTCATTCCCATTGCCTTCCCTTTAATATGTGGGCAAGAAGTTATATTTAGTCAGTGCCATCTCAACATCCAATACACTGATACATCGGCAAGTGTAAGTAGAATTAATTATACCCCTTTCCAAGCATAGTTTTAGGAAGATAGAGCTTCATGTTTTTACCTATTTCTACATGAATAAATATTTGAAATCAGAATAACATAACAATAGACAGATGAAACAATTTTATTATTATTGTCTAGCACGGTGTTATATTCAGTCTTTCTAACTTGAAATCGGTTACTTCAGTAGCATCTTTATCATGGAATTGTTCAAATTTTTTTTGATAAAATTTTCACATAGGGTCTCAGTTTTGCTCATAAAACACAAAACTTTTCCAGGAACAAGTAATAAATTGCTTTATTCAGTGATAAGCCTTGTGGTATACTAGATGCTATAAAACGTGGAGAAAAATGTCCTTAAGTGTAATATTGGAAGTTTGGACTTCTCCTATTGTCATGAAAAATATTACTATTAGATGTTAATAAATTTTGTTAAGATAAATATGTTAGAAATGACAAATGAAGCATCAAATTGGAAAAGAGAAGGAAAAGAAATATGATTAACTCTTGCTTTAAAATTATCGTGGCAGTAATGGTGAAAAAATATCATGAGAAGTAGATCAGGGGAAAAAATGTGTAGAGAATTTTAACCATAGAAAATATCTTGTCTAAATTTTACTTCATATTTTAATTTAAGTAAGTATCATGCTAAGAAGGATTTATTTTTAAGACAGCTCAAGCCTGCTAAAGTCAAGCTTTTAGTCAACTTCAATGATTCGGGTTTTGGATGTTTTCTTAGAATGTCACAATGTTCTAGAATTCAGAGATGGGAACAAACACTACAGAGGGCCTCAGTTACTTGAAAAGATTTTTCAATGTTTTGGGGTTTTTTATATATATTTTAGGACTGGGATATAATTTACAGCATCTCCTAGGAACTAAGCATAACTTTTGAAATGTATTAACTTTATGTGAGAATAAGGTTTACTTTTCAAAACTATTATTCTGCCATAAATAGTCATATTTTCAATCCATGTAAAAATCAATTTAGAAAAGTTATCTGCCTTTAATTTTGTTTTGGAATATGTTACAAAGGAATAGTTCTCATAAATTGAGTTGTCAGGAAATAACAAATTCAGTAGAATACACTGATACATAGATGATCGATTTTCACAAGTATACCTTTTTGGACACAAGACATATCATAACTACATAGTCACCAGATGGAAGAAAAGTGCAGGCTTTTCATTTAAAAAGGTGCATTGTAAATATGTTTTCTCTAAAATTCAAATGCTGTGGGATTGCATTTGGGCGAGATACCAGATAGGTTAGTGAAAAGAAATAAATGTGTGACAGACTCATTTCTGGTAGCATTTCTTTCTAAATTTGTCTGTGAATAAAGTAAATAAATTTTATAGCCTGAGATCTCTTGTCAGCAGTGGAATTCTGTAATTCTGGCAATAAGTCTTTTCCTTTTTTTTTTTGCTTTTCTATTTTTAAGGTATCAAATGGAGATGTTAAGGAATCTTAACATCTTAAAGTTGTCATCTTCAGCGACATTGTACACGCACTACTTTTATTTTACTTGAACTTCAATTTGGACAGTGTGGGAATGTGTTTGCTTTTGGGGGATTGGAATAGAGTGTAAGCACTTCTGTTTTATATTTGTCTTCATCATGACTGTTCTGCATTTGATTTCAGTTAACCATGTTAAATTGCATAGGCTGCGATTTCTCTTCATTGTCATTGTCATTGAAAATAAAGCACAGTATGGCTTCTTCCACCAGGTTGCAATCAGAGACTATTTTTGTTCTGTAGTTAATTACAGATTTCATGCACAGCAATAAGGCTTCTGGAGAGTGATATTTTTCTGATGGTCAGGAATATTTAAAAAAAAGTCATAGTATCACAGAGGCTTATTAGTTGCCTTTCACAAGCATGGAGACACAAACAAACTTTTTTAAAGTACTAGAATGGAGAAACTGCTTGAGTCAGCAATAACATCCAGATTCAGCAAAACTAGGTTATGAATTCAAGCAATTAAACATGATAAAAAGCCCAGTTTTACTGCCTTTACTTAATACTCTTCCAGTATTTTTTTTTGATACATAAAAATGTAAAAATGTTCTTTTCTGTCAGGTGTTCACCTGATAGTGTACACCTCCAAAGCACAGAAACTCTTGAAAATCCTCTTGCTTTGCATTTGCACCTTCAGTTTTTATTTAAATATTTTTGTTCTCAGAAGAAGCAAACACTAATAATTTCTTCAGTATACCTGGAGTTCAGCAGATACTCATTTATGTACCTGCATTTTGGTAGAGATAATTAAAAACAGACTGGTTGAATATTTAGGAATTAATAAAAGAATCTCTTTTAATTAATATTTAATATTTAATTAATATTAATATTAATTAATGTATTAAAAATAAGGTTTTCCCAAAGATGATTAGAAATCCAACCAAAATTTTCATGTGGAAAGCCAAAGGATCCATTTTTTTGTGCTTTTGGTTTTATGTATTTGATTTTCGGTAATTTTAAGCAGGTTTTCCTGTCTAGTAATTATTGCAATTTTAACTGGATAGAAAAGGGGAGGGAAGTAACCAGATATAAGTCTTGGTACTAATGACTAATGGACCAACCTGAACTTGAATAGAGCTTTATCAAAGATTATCAATTCACCACTTGTATCTGGGAGCATGATGTAAAATGCAAAGAACAACTCCCACCCTTTGCAAATGGAAATTGTTCTGTCTACTTGTGCTGTGGTGCTTTCTGGACAGGCGCTTGCGGTTTTTTAACTCAAGTGTTTTCCTTGTTAAAGTTGAACTTTCTGATTACATGAATAATAGTAATCCCGGAATGAGGTTTGATCCTTTTTTCAGGTAAGTAAATTGTAGCTTATATGAGGACTTTTTTCTGACTACTAATTAGCCTGAATCTAATGGCTCTCTACTTTAACTGTAAAAATGTATTACAGCAAAGTGAAGTGAGAGGCATATGTGGCACATCACTGCTGCTTATTTGGAGAGTTACTTTGCTGCTGAGAACTTGTTCTATTACATGATGCTTTAACAGAAATAACATCATTTCAGTGAATAATGCCATTTAGGATGAGACTCAGTATCTTTGAAGAACTACTGCCACACTGGAGCAAGTCTTTCAAGAACATGACATTTAGAGCAAGCCCTAATGGAGTATCATGGCTCTCTCCTTTTGTACTGTTTTACATGAATTGTATGTTTTCGTGTTAGCATCAAGTGTTCACCTTTTGAAAATTACTCTACCTTTCTGACACAGTGTGTCCTCTGGTATTGTAATCCTGGGGACTGCAGTTCAGCTCTGGCCTCTGATTTTTCCTGACCCAGCCTTTTAATCTATGGTATCACCAAGTGGTGTGTATAAAAGGAAGAGGTTCGTTTTTCAGAAGAATTTATCTGCTGTCAGCTGTGTATGCAGGGGAAGTTTGATATTTGGTTGTGATACAGAGGAACCTGAAACCATTAATGTTTTGTTAGAATATTTTGCAAGACTAGGTTTAAAATGAATATAATCTAATGTTTTCATTTGAAGACTTTTGATATTTTTAAAACACATATTTATTAATAAGGTCTGTATGATGAGCAGTGGCATGATGTCCCATTTTTCCATCTTGCCAGTTAAGCCAGCACCACGTGAGGCTGTAATCCTGCACTAATCTTGTCAGTTACCAGGAAAAGCAGGATACTGCTGCCTTTGCCAGGGAGCAAAACCATCTAAGAACCAGATCCCATTGCAAATGGCGTTTCATTCCAGTTGAGAGGCTTTCCTGGTGTCAGCAGAAGTCAAAAATCCAGCCATGGCGGACTGAACTTTGTACCAACACAGAAGCCATGGGAATCAACGTAATTTCATTTTGACTATCATATTTGAAAGTATGAGCCTTCTCCTTCATGCTAATTCTTTCTTTGAGCCACTACAGGAAGTAATATTCACTAGAGGGAGATGTTAAGAATGGCATTAGGTATTTTGATGTATTTTCTTTACTTCCAATTGTATTTTCCAGAAGTCTCCGTCTCTCCAACAAGTATCTATAATTATGAGAACAGGTAACTCAAATTCGGCACAGTCGTGTAACAGCTTAGCAGAACTTCTCTTTGCCCAGATTTTAGACTCAGAAGAACAGAGCGTTTTACCAACTCCATGTGGTAGCTGTGGTTCACTGCACCCCTTCTTAATACAGTGACTTGAGGATGCTCTTTAAAGCTAGAAAACTGGGGTCAGAGAAGAGCTCAGTCTTGAGATATGTTACAGTCTGAACTGTCAATGAAATGAAACTTTACAAAGACTGTACACATGGATGTTGATCATCTTTTGGATGTAGGTACAGTGGACTGAGCTCCTATGCAATCCTTGCGTGTCTTATAGGAGGAGAAACTCCATTCATCGAGTCATGCCATAACTAAGAAGAAGCAATCTTCTTAAATGAGTAACTGCAAATAATAAACATCAACCACAATATGCAGTTGTTGCTTTCTCACACACTCTTCCTGTAGCAGCTGTTAACTACTGAACAATGAAGAATAGACTAGAGCTTAAGCCTGTTTGTACATTAGTATTTCTTCTAATCAATAGAAGTAGTATGTTTGTATGTTAGTGTTTTTTCTAATTAATTATTACGATTCAGACCTGGGGCAAGGCATTCTGAAAAGGGGAGGCAGTGCAGTAATTCTGCTTTCATTCATTTTCACGTATGCATAGCTGAGCAAGCACTGAACAGAATTCCATCCTGATGTCAAAATGAGGTATTCAGTGATGGTAGAAAAATAGTGATGGAGAGGACCACTCTTCCATGTCATCGAGTCCTGCCCTACTCCCTGAAAGGATCATCTTTACAAGTGTCATTTGTGATAGACACCCAGTTAATCTTTAAAAACTGTCAATAAGGGAAATTCCATTAACTCCCGAGACTGCCTGTTCCAGCACTTAACTATCTTTACTGTCCTGAAAAGTTTTTTTTGCTAGACACATGAAATCATCTCCCAGATGACCTTAGTGTTTCATGTTCTCAGTGGACCTGAACAAAAAAAGGTTCCCCTTCTCCCTGCGGCAATCTTTTATGACAGAGAATCCGATTCAGACCTCAGGTTTATGTTCCACACATTTTAATTTCTGTATTTTGGTTCAACCCTTTCTAATTATTATTTGGTTTGGGAATCTTTAAACTAAGACATGCTTTTTTGAACATTTTGTGTTTAAATAAAAACATTGAATTCAAATAGTTCAATGATTGGGAGCCAAATATTGGCCATGATCTACAGTATAATCAGGATTATTGTAAGACATTGGAAGACATTTGAGACTCTGGTTCTCACAGCTGATGAGATCTTTAAGCTGTCTATTGGAATTCTTTATGAGATAGACGTTACGAGGTTTATTATTTTGGTGAAGTCACTAAAAAGTTTTATTCAGAACCTATTATGCTCCTAAATTTATAGAAGTGTGTATATGTAGATATATGTGTGTGTGCGAGTATCTGTCTCATAAAAAGATAAAAGTTAAAGACTTTTGCTGATCCATTCAAGAGCTGATTAGCTCTGCCTGCTCTTGGTTCACATCATTTGTCAGAATAATTATTACTGGGTACATTTATCCTGTCAATATAACCTCGCAGGGCAAGTGTGGGAAGAGAAGAAATGCAAGACAAGGATTTGGAAGAGAAGTCTTTTGGAAGAAGGGCTGTGAGATGATGCTAGCATCATACTCTACTTGACCAGTTTAGCACCTCTGCACTTAGAGGGGGTATATCCAAGAAGCTCTGAAGGACTGTTCTTGGATAACCTCCTTCCAGCCTGTATTATCCCATGATCCTATGTTACCAGTTGGGTGGACCTGGTGAGCAATGGGTTATTTCAGCGACTCAAAACTGAGAGTAAAGCACAACAGTGATAAAATGGAAAATGCTTCTACAATTTTGGAAGATATATGTACCTACAGAAAATTATGCAAATCTATTCCAGAAATTTGTAGTAAACTCTGTTTAGGTAATGAACAGCTAAATGACTAATGTTATAAAATAATCGTGTGTGAGTCATTGGTTAGTGTATAGCTTGACTTTGGCTATGCAGTAGAACAAGAAAAGTAGAGGACGCAAATTTCGGCTAATCATACACTGAATATATGACTCAGGTACACGATCTTGTGCATTCATAGAAGTGAGGTGGATCGGGCTGTTCTTATTTTCTTCAAGTTTTAGCACTACAGAGGAGCCAAGGGCATTGTGCCCGTTAAGATAACAGAAGACAAAGATGGATGAGGAATCTGAGATTCTTATGGGGAATTATCTTTAAAAATGGCATGCCGGATGTATACGTTTATTCCCCCAAATCTTTATGTCTGTGAAGCATAAAGATTGTGAAATTCTAAATGTATCCAAGCAATTTTTTTCAGGCAGTTATTTCATTGGGGCTGGAGAGGAGGGTTAGGTAATTAAAAATCCTTTTTAGTTATTTTAACAAATTAACAAATTTTATCAATATTTTAAGAAAAGTGGAAACATGGAAGAAAAGAAGAAAGAGAGAGCATTACAACTTTGTCATGTTTCATTTTGGCATCTTAAAAGGAATTGTCCTTTTCGTCCCCACTGAGAAATTTCCTTTTTATTTTCCTGCATGATGTAGAACTGCAGAAATACTTGGGTTTAACTTGAGTTAGTAAAAACTGTTTCATTTGATCTTTCAACATTGCAGACAGTAGACTGCATTTTTGCTTAAAGGAGCAAATTGGAGGTAACAGCATTGACATGTTCTTCTCCATGTCTGTAGTAAGCAGGATGTGAAGCTGTGGGCTTAAGTTACACAAAGGAAGATATAGATTAGGCATTAGAAAGGCTTCCTGATAGTAAGAATACTTAATATCTAATTAAATGAGTTAGGAAGATTATGGGATTTCTATCACTGGAAGCTTTTAGGAAAGGTTTGGAAAGCAAATGTCAGAAAAATGCAGCTGTATGCTGTTGTATGTAAAGATGTACTATAGAATTAATTTATAACAGACAAAACTTGTTCTCATGTCTGTGTATTCCTTTTTATTAAAGTAGAAAGTCTTTCTCAAAAACTGGTTTCCCGTTTCAGCAGGTGGATCTCTCTTATGTCTCTACCAAGAACTTTTTTTCTAACAACGTTCTGAATCTGATCTCTTGCTATTTTTACACATCTGTGAGGTAAGGCAATGAATCAATATTATGAACATTTTCCTAAGAAACAGAGTTCGGAAAATACTGGACTTCTGCAAAGTTTGTGATAAAATCTTGGATCTTCCTTTGGACCTTTTTTTTTTTTTTTTTTTTTTTGAGGTACCGTGCAATAAGAGGTGTGCACCTCTTCAATCCCTGCTCCCAACTCCCCTCATAACAGTGTGGTTGCTGGTGAAACTTGTATGTAGTTCTGAGAAAAATTCTTGGTCTATATTTATGGAAGCACTGAGTAATCCTCTCAGTAAGGGTCAAGGCAGGTATAATATACTTCGAATTGGATGCATTTGAAGAATTGGTTCTATATAAACTCGTATAACATCTATATTACATATGAGGGCTTCCCTTATTCCTTTAGTATTGCCTTTAGAATTTAAAATACAAACATATAATCTAAACTAAGCTATTTTGAATATATTTTTGCTTTATTTATAGAAAACAATTTTTTCTTGTGACAACTGCACAGACTTTCCCATCTTCTATTAATGACATAACATTAAGGTTTATGAATAAAAAGCTGATTACACAGAACATATTAGAGCAGTTGAGACTTATTTTTACTATTTAGGAAGTGTAAGAGCACCTTGGAGCCAGAGAGGCTCTGTTGTGCTATTTTCTATGTGGTATTCTACATATTCTATATAGGAACCAACAGCCTCCATCAAAAAAAGCTTCAAACGAGGAAACAATAGAAATTAAAAGCCTATGTTCCTAACCAGTCAATGCACACGATTGGTTCTTGTCTTGGGAATTTTAGTTTACAAACTGAAATTGAAGTTGCTTGGTTCAGTGTAAGCGTTGTGAGAAGGATAAACATGTTGGACACCTTCTTTTCTCAATTTTTTTTTTGTTTTTAAGCTACTAGAGCCAACAACTAGTTTGGCATAGGGCAGAAGATTGTGTTAGAGGGAACGGGAATCAAATCTGTGAAGACAGTTCTCTACCAATTGCTGTGGAAAATACATCTTTCTTAAAGATGGAGAAGGAACAGTAGGGGACAAAGTCCCAGTGTGCTCCAGACTCCTTTTTGGAATGACACAAGCCCCTGTTGTCTCTAACCATAATTTTTCTAATTAGCTTTTACCTTTCTGTGGACAGACAAATAGCAAAACATACTATTCAGCTTAGAAATGACATAATTTTGAATGAAGCAATGCTACTATTAATTAAGTCCAAAGAAAACGGTAGTTTTAGAATAGACTGTAGCAAATAGGAAACTGATACGGAAACACTAAATAGCATTCTTAATATCTGTATTAAAGAAATAGCTGCCAAGATACTTATTACTTGCAGGCATTTCAAACTTCAATGGGTTTATAAAGAATTTAATATTTTCATATGCTTCAGTGTAAAGCCATCTGTCGCAGTGACAGAACAAAGTGTTGAGAACAAGAACAAACGTATGTTTATGGAAGTACTCCATGAAATGTTAACAAGAAAGACACAAGATATACAGCAGTATCTTGTAACAGAAGGGCAAGGGATTTGAAAAAACATGGCAATCATCTTCAATATTTACAATTATGATTTCTTTTCTAATTTCTTTTTGTGTAGAAGTGTTAAAAAATAAAAGTCTGTCAATACAGATGGTGAGGGAGACAGGAATACTGAGTAAAATACTGTTTACATCCACCTTTTGTAGTTTTTCGTGTTTCTGCTCTCTTTTCTTACAGTTTTAAGCTTATATCTGGATACGTCAGTATGTATGTTATACCTTATGTAGTGTTTCATACATCTGCTGGACTTTTTAGTGCAAATTAAACAGCCTCAAACGCTCACAGGAGCTGAACTTTACTAGTACCTTCTTCCCATCCCCCGTTTGGACAGATTTTTATTCGTGACTGCACAAAAGAATGAATCACATTACGGTATTTGAAGTTAGAAGTTGGTGCAGTGTGACTTTTAACCTGTCATACCCCAAATATGGGACACAGTGTGGGCTAGTAAGAGATACAAAGAGATTATAGGGGGAAAAATGGTACTGAGACATCAAAAAGAAAGCAAGTGTTCAAGAAAAGTTACTTTGAATCTTTTGTCAATGGTATTGCAACAAGAAAAATCTCGTTCTAAAGAATCTATACAGTTGGATTTTTAGTTAGAAGGTATAAAGGATATATTTTACAGTGATTCTGTTATCTTCAGGTCTCCATTCTCTCTACAGGTTTGGGTGACTGGGAGGAAGGATTGAATTAGATTGTGCCTTAGCAACACTATGAATTTTCTAGGAAGTGTATTTTATGTTTTAAAATGATAGGTCCAAGAAAGATGTGTGCTGAAGGGTTACAGAGCAGGTTGTGGTATAATTCCCCCATTCAGGTGTGAAATCCTGTTCTTTAAGCAGGACACAGCTTGATGGGCCGGTTACTCAGTTTGAATTGGCAGCATTCCACATTGATGTGGGAAAGGGCAGACCTGATTATTTTTTGATGAGAGTTTTAGGTTTTACTCTAATAATCTATTTTCTTAATGAGATTTACAAACATAGCATGGATTAATTTTTGTCAGCCTTCAAAAACTTAAGCCAGTGGAATGCAGAGGTAGGAATACACAAATATACTAGCAGCATCACCCTGAGATAACAAACAACAAAAGTATTATAGTATTGACAATGTTGTCGTTCTGCATTAAGTGGTAATGTTCACATAATTTCATTTTCAGTCAGACGGTCTGGAAGTTTTGAATGTATTGCATTGTGGCATTTTTCAGCTATATTAAGTTGTCCCGTGATATCCTTAAAGGAGCAAGTGAAGTGTGAAAGTAACAATGTCTGAACTTTATATGAGTTCCGATAAATATGCAAGTTTTCAAATTTGTACTTACAGCAGTGACATCTTGTGGCTAATATGAAAATCCCATCTCTGTTTCAATACTGAGAAGTAAATAAAACCCCCGCAATTTTATCGAAACAGTCAAATCACATTATGTAAATAAACGTTTCCAAGACCTTCAGTGTTACCCTCTAAAAAAAGACGAAGAACCAGATAGAGAGAAATACAACTCCTTGATCAGACTTGAGCTTATTTAATATCTATTTTAGCTTTGGCAGAGCAGGGCACTGGGTACCAGATACCTCAGATGAAGATGTATGGAACTGTCCCAGAAGCAAATCAGCTATTAGTCCTCGTAAAGGTTTATCCTGATGTTTAATGCTGAAGGGATGGGTTTGATCCTTAAGGCAACAGGTTTTAGACATCAGGGTATAAAGATTTAATTCCACTTTGAACACTCCTTAAATTTCCTTGAGTGGCAACACACTCTGAAATGAGTCTCACCATTATGTATACCTGTTGTGTTTAGAAAAATCCTAACAGGTTGGATTGGTGGGAGGGGAGATGTCCTCCTGCTTTTTTATTAATTTTCATTGCACATTCCTGTGTCCTTTTTTCTGAGAACTGAACTTTTTAGTTCTCTGTGCCATCTATTGGTATTTATTTTGCCTCTTCTTTTTTATTTCCTTTAAAAAATAAGCAGCCTTAGTGTTATTTCTCTGGTTTTCATATGAGAATTTTTGGGTCTTTTAACCAGTTCGATCATCTGTCATTACCATTGATGTTCCCTTGGACCCCCTTACTTTTACAGTTTTCTTTTCGTATAGACTGACTAGCCTTCGTGCAACTGAGACAGGTGTGTCTTTATTGTAAATTATAGGAAAAGTTCCTAGTAGGGTGTCACATGCCAGTAATTGTTTTACTCTGGCCAGGGGTCCTGGCTTGTTGTAAATACGGTTTACAAACTATTTGTGATGCTGCTGAGACTTTCTCTTGCTGCTAACAACAGAAAAAATGGCAGTCTTTTTTGTGCTGACATAGTTTCTTTGTCAAAATAGTCTCTTTCCCATTGTATTGCTTCCAAAATACAAATGGTAATAATACATTTATAGTCATTTTAATTGTCCAAATATTTATATGCTACCTACATGATAAAAATTTTTAAAGCTATTTTTTTGGTATTAATGTGTTGGCTTTTCTTGCTCAATAGACTATGCCCTCAACTTATTTGACTTTTATTTTGATGAAAAATGGTAAATGGTGATATGATTATATTCCAGTGCTGCCCAGTGTCAAATGATTGTGATAATTATTGTCTAATGAATTCTACCATGCCATTAATTAAGATTGGTATTAGCCAAATGAACTTAAGGATTTGTTACATTTACTGATACTGATTTCTGTAGAAATTACAGAACTACAAGGAGAATGTTGAATATAATGTTTCATCTAATAGAACTGGATCGCAAACATAAAACAAACAATAAAAAATGAGAAACATGCAGAGTCCTAACAGATTGTATCAACACTCTGAGTGGGGTTTGATTCTCTTTGTTGTGGAAGTTCATAGTGTCCTTAGAGAAAGGGTTGACCCAAAGCAGATCAGCGTTCTGGGGCACGTTGCTGTCACATCTGCTGTTAAGAGGTTGCGAGCAGGACCAACAGGCAAATTAATGTGGGGTGTCTCCTGTCCACATGTATGTGCACCCTCTCTTCTCAAATGTTACAAAGACCTGCCACTTGTCTTCCAGACAGTAATGTTTGTTGTTTTACTTATTGCTGTTTGTTCTTTCCGTGTACCATTGAGCATCTTTATTTGATTTTCTGTTAATAGTGTTTCCCAACTGTCAAAAATGTATTAAATTGTTAGGGGAGAGACTTTAAATTTTCCTCCTAGAAAAGACTGGTTTTATGGTAGCTTGTCATGTACTACAGTTACTACGTTGCCTGTTGGTAATTAAAATTGCCAGTAGGCCCCCAACTATTCCACGGGAGATACTACTGTGAAGTGCTTTTCCCCCATTAATAACGATTATAGCTGCTGTTTTTGTGGCACTTAGCACAGTTGATGTGTACTAATTTGTTTGAGCGTGCCTCTCAGGGAAGATCAGGGAGAGGATCAACTAGTTTAAGTGTACTTACCAGGCTTAGGTATGAGATAAAGTAGCAGCAGTTTGGGTATGGGCAGAAAGAAAAATTGAGGTACCTTGAGCTGCTCTGCTGGGAAAAGGGAAGAGGGAAGAGGGAAGGAATAAACAAATAACTGTAGGTGCTCTGGTGGTGGCAGAGAGATTGGGAGGGATATGTGTATTCAGAACTGCATCCTAACACATCTGTATTATGCCTGGATCACAACACAAATAACCTATATTCCTTTACAAAAGTGACTGTTGGTGCTACTTCCCTTTTGTCTTAATTTCACATTGTAAGTGAGGTTATGAATCACGCCTGTATCTCAGAGAGGTGGGCTGAGGATAAGCACCTTAAAAATTGTGAGGAACTTCTAAGGCTGGGCCTCTGACAAAAATTGTGATTTATTGTCCTTCTGTCCCCTCTTCTGTTGGAGTCTTGCTGATGGCACTGAATTTCAGATGGAAGAAGAGAAATAATTTGAAAATTTTCCCCCCTTCCTAAAGGAATAAATGCCAAGTGCAGAGCTACTGATTAAAAACATATCTCTGAGGAGCCTAACAGGAGCTAATCCTTAGGATATATTTAACTAACTTCTAATCCCTTTCACTGGTAAGTGCATTGAGAGGTAAAAGTTTCTTCTATTTGCCGTGGATTACCTAGTTCTTCAGAGAGTTATCCTTTCCCTTACTCCAAGTTAGTCCCTTCTTTCTTCTTTCTTGAAAGTTGACAAACAATTACACTTTATTAAGAAAACCATTGTAGTACTTAAAAAGTACTTATTGCCAAGAATAAAACAAAATTTCAAAGTTTATTTACTGTGGAGGCATTAGTTAAATAGTTTCTCTCTTTACTTGCACCTCTGCAGCATAGCATGAGATCTCTTGGCTGGTAGTGATAATAGAGGTATTATTTTGTCCCCTTAAGCAAAATGATGTGTTCCTAAAGTAATTTGCTGCAGTGCAAATTCTAACTGCTCTTTTTGTCGTGACAGGACTGTAATCATCTTGTGTCACTGGTCACCTCTCTAACAGCTTATTGGTTCTTAATGCTGTCAAGTGGAAGTAAAAGAAGAAAAAGAGGAGCATTGTTTTTCTTTAGCTGGTGCCAAGGCTTTTGACGTTTACATATTGTATTTATTGTATGTAGAAAATAAGTTGGTGATTATTGGAATTATTTTTATATCATAGAATAATTTGCTATTTAGTGAAACATGAAAGCTACTTGGAACATTAAAAAGGATTTCTTGTAGGCTGATTTATCTGTTATGCAGTTTCTGTGAGACATTTTATGGTGTCACTTCAAGTCTACATTATGCATCTACATAATTAATGTAGACGAAGAAAATAGAAAGGAAGGTTGTTTTAAGTGAGATAGTTAAGCAGTTAAATGTTCATTGAATTGCAGTCTGAGACTTCGGGGGTGGCGAGGGAAGGATATTGGGTTATAATAGATACAGGTAAAGAACTATTTTTGTGCAGTTGTTTGTATTTTTCATGAGCATCTCCCATGTGGGTCATGATTCCAGTACACAGTCTTGTAATCTCCTGCAGTGGCAATGATTCAGCTTAAAAATCAATAGGGCATGAGGTGTTTCAAGTTCTCATTGTTGTAATGTGTCAACATCACTTCAGTGACCCCAGAGCCCTATGTTGGCTGATTTGTTCTCTGATTTATTGTGCAATCTTGTAGGGCAAACTATAATTTCACTTGCAACCAGAAATTCTACTTTTATGGTTTGTGCCCCAGTCTCCAATCATTAGGATGTTCAGAGATAATCAATACCTGTGTTTGCTACTGAAGGTTGAATGAAGTTGTCAAGCAGCTAAATTACAAAGAATACAAACAAAGGAACATTTTTATGGCTGAGCAGACCAGGAAATGTTTGTATTTAAATTTTCATTCCTTATCAACTTGACAAATGTTTTTATTGCTTAGCACTGTCATAATTCATATTCCCCATATGCCGAGAAGTTTCAGATCTTAAATTTTGTAGTTGTAAATACTTACTGTACCACTTTTTCTTTAGGTTATCTGTGTTCATTTATGATTTTGTTATCTTCTCTATATCTGTTATGATGTTATATTTAATAACATAATGAACAGGAAACTAATTATTTTAATTGCTCAAACTTAATAAACTTATTGCGGCTTTAATGCATAACAGGTAAAGCAGCGTTGTTAATTTTGCAGTCCTCCTCTTCCACCCCTCCTAATTTTGATGTTTCTTTACATGACTGAAGTGCTGCAAGTGATAACAGTGTCATCTATATCAGTTTATCCTGGGCAATATCATACCTATTGATGTATTTAGAACATCTCAAATAAAACTGAGGTAGCTTAGCACAACCAAAAGCTCTTAGGACTTTCACTGCATTGAGCTGTATACCTCACATGCTCAACTGCTAATCAGAACTTAATGCAACAATCTTGAAGCCAAGTACCTAAAATTTCACAAAGTGATACCCATTTAACTTTAATTCTTCATTTTTTATTAAACACAGTTTTATCTCCAAGAGGTATTGATATGTTTTGGGGGACTATTATTGTATTCTTACCTATTTAATGAAAACCAACCAACCAAACCAAACCAAACCAAACAAACCAGCACATATAGTATAAACAGTAATTATTACAGAGCAAGAATGTAATGTTCTGGAAAATACGCTGCTTCAACATTTTCTTTCCAGTCTGTATTAGAAGTTCCTTCACCCTTATAAAGCTGCATGACAAAGTACATTTGGCAATAGTTAACTGCATTTAACTTAAAGGAATGTAAAAGCCTGTAAGATGAATGCACTGCTGAATAAGAGAGGTGCAGGGTTCCTGAGGTAAATTTAGTATTATTGTATATTTTGAAATGGAGCTCAAGATCACCACTTGTATGACTTCTTCAGGGATGTCAGTTCTATCTTAGATGCTTGAGCTTCTCATTGCTGTAGGAGTTGTTCGCTGTATGGTTGCTCTGTTCTTACACCTTTCCCAAGCTAGACACTGTTGGCTCCACCTAGAGAAAGGATAAATGGGTACCTGGTCCACCCCAGAGAGTTAATTCTTGTGTTTTGGGGGGTATTATTTAATGAATCTCATCAACATTTAGTCTCCATAAAATTGTAATCCTTGAAGGCCTGCAGCAGAAACACATGCATTTCTGCATCTGGACATCACTTTTTGGATTCAGTCTGAATGCTAAAGCAAGGTAGCAGATTGTCCGTTAAGTGAAAAATATCCGGCATCTGGAAATGCACAAAGTAGGAGGAAGCAGACCATCTGTATATTTTATGTTTCTTGAAAAACTGATGACTGGGCAGTATTTTTCCGGTATACATAATAGATTAAATATTTTCCTCCTTCTGAAACACTTATTTCAGTAGAACTTTCAACTTAACAATTGAGAGCTCACAGCTTACCTGATGAGAAAACATCAGGTGGCATATAAATGTATGTGAGCCTTAAATTAAATAAATCTGAAATTAGGCAGTTGTTAAAAGTTATATGAAACAGTAAGATCCATATTCACCGCCAGATCTAATACAAATAAGAGGATATTCAGAATTGGAAACAAAATGCGAAAAACTAGTATCTCAGATTCAAGGTCAGAAATTCTCTAAGTAATTTTCATAGTTGGCTAATAGCAATTTTGCAATTAGATTAACGAATGTTTGTTATTTTATTGGGGGGATTAGAAAGTTAATAATTCTCAAGAATCTTCATTTTTTTGTCCTCACCCAAGTCTCTGAAACTTGTTTTTTCTTAAGCTGTGTCCATGTAATCGGGGGGCACACTACAAAAATCATTAACACTTTTTAAAATCTCACTTGCCAAATTATTAATTTTTAGGTATTATTATTATTAT